>NC_046172.1:49560432-49571355 GCF_011064425.1 Rattus rattus
AAAAAAAAAAAAAAAAACAAAAAACAAAAAAAACCAAAAAAAAAACCCAAAGAAAGAATATTAAAAGTAGTGAGAGAAAAAGTCTAATAACATATAAAGGCATACCAATAAGAATTACACTAGCCTTCTCACCAGAGACTATGAAAGCCGAAAGATCCTGGACAGAAGTCATACAGACCCGAAGAGAACACAAATGCCAGCCCAGGCTACTATATCCAGCAAAACTCTCAATTAACATAGATGGAGAAACCATGATATGGAAAACCAAATTTACACAATATCTTCCTACAAATCCAGCCCTACAAAGAATAATAGATAAAACTCCAAATACATGGAGGGAAATCACACCTTTGAAAAAAGCAAGAAAATAATCTCCTGGAACAAAATAAAAGAAGAGAGACACACAAACATATTTCCACATCTAACAATGAAAATAACAGGAAACAACAATCACTATTCCTTAATATCTCATAATATCAATGTACTCAATTCCCCAATAAAAAGATCTACACTAAAAGATTGGATGCATAAAGAAGACCCAGCATTTTGCTGCATACAGGAAGCACACCTCAGAAACAAAGAAAGACACTACCTCAGAGTAAAAGGCTAGAAAACAACTTTCCAAGCAAATGGTAGGAAGAAACAAGCTGGAATAGCCATTTTCATATCAAATAAAATTGACTTTCAAACAAAATTCATCAGAAAAGATAAAAGTCCTGGAAAGATCAGAAATTCAAGGCTCATACATACACATCATAAAAGCAATATACAGCAAACCAGAAGCTAACAGTAACCTAAATAGAGAGAAACTTGAAGCAATTCCACTGAAATCAGGGACTAGACAAGGTTGTGCAGTCTCTCCCTACTTATTCAATATAGTACTCAAAGTCCTAACCTGAGCAATCAGACAATGAAAGTAGATCAAAGGGATACAAATTGGAAAGGAAAAAATCAAAATATCGCTATTTGCAGATGATATGATAGTATACTTAAGTGACCCCAAAAGGTCCACCAGAGAACTACTTAACCCGATAAACAACTTCAGAACAGTGGCTGGGTATAAAATTAACTCAAACAAATCAGTAGCCTTGTTCTACTTAAAGGACAAACAGGCTGAGAACGAAATTAGGGAAATAACACCTTTCAAAATAGTCCCAAATAATATAAAATACCTCGGTGTGACTCTAACCAAGCATGTGAAAGATCTGTATGACAAAAACTTCAAGTGTGTGAAGAAAGAATTTGTAGGAGATCTCAGAAGATGGAAAGAGCTCCCATGCTCATGGATTACCAGGATTGATATAGTAAAACTGGCCATGTTGATAAAGCATTCTACAGATTCAATGCAATATCATCAAAATTCCAATCAATTCTTCAAAGAGTTAGAATCAACAACTTGCAAATTCATTTGGAATAACAAAAAACCTAGGATAGTGAAAACTATACGCAACAATAAAAGATTTTCTGAGGAAATCACCATCCCTGACCTTAAACAGTATTACAGAGCAATAGTGATAAAACATTGTATGTTATTGGTATAGAGAAAAGCCAGTAGATTAATGGAATAGAATTGAAGACTCAGAAATGAACTCACACACCTATATTCACTTGCTCTTTGACAAAGGCTAAAACCATCCAATTGATAAAAAGATAGCATTTTCAAATAAATGGTGCTGGGTTTAACTGATCAGCATGTAGAAGAATGCAATATCTGGCCTATTGCCTGTACAAAGTAAATCCAAGTGGATAAAGGATCTCCACATCAAACTATATGCATTCAAACTAATAGAAGAAAAATTGGGTAAGAGTCTTGATCATATTGGTACTGGGGAAGTTTTCCTGAACAAAACACCAATGGCTTATTCTCTAAGATCAAGAATAGACAAATGGGACCTCATAAAACTACACAAAGCTTCTGTAAGGGCAAAAGGACACTGGGTTATTGGGACCCTTTATTAAAAAATGACAAAATGTTGTTCTCAAGGGAAGAATGGGGAAAAAGAAATGCTCATTTAATCTATCAACTGAAAACAACCCTTAGATTCTTATGAGAATGCTAATTAAAAATTCAAATGGATGCTAAAAAAGAAACACCTTTCCATTGTTCATGGATAAACCAGTTGGGAACTCTGGATGTTCCTCAGAAAATTGGACATTGTAATTTCAGGAACTATACCTTATTAAAAAATGCTGAACAAAAACACATGTACAAGTTCAGCCTTTAAAATAGCCAAAGCTGAAAAACCTCAGATATCCTTCCAACAGAGGAATGGACACAGAAAATGGGTACATCTAAACAACGGAGTACTGTTCATCTATCAAAAACAATGACTTCATGAAATTCATAGGCAAATGTATTGAACTAGAAAATATCCTGAGTGAGGTAACCCAATCACAAAAAAAAGAAGAAGAAGAAGAAAACACATGGTATGCACTCACTGATAAGTGGATATTAGCCCAAAAGCTCGAATCACCCATGATACAATCCACAGACCACATGAAGATCAATAAGAAGGAAGACCACAGTGCGGATGCTTCAGCCCTTCTTAAAATGGGGAACAAAAATATTCATAGGAGGGGATATGGAGGCAAAGTTTGGAGCAGCAACTGAAGGAATGGCCATTCACAGCCTTCCCCACATGTGCCCTCTATATAGATACAATCACCAAAACCAGATAAGATTGATGAAGCCAAGAAGTGCATGCTTTACAGGAAACCTGATATTGATGTTCCTGAGACATAGCCAGAGCAGACAAATACAGAGGCAATGCCCACAGCCACCCCATTGATCTGAGAATGGGGAGCCCATGTTAGAAGAGAGTTAGAAAAGTATTGAAGGGTTTTAGGCTTGTAACGCCATAAGAACAACAATGTCAACCAAACAGAGCCCCATAGACGACAACCTTGACTGGGAATACTGGGCTCCAGCTTCATATGTCTGGAAGGTCCCTTGGTCCTACCAAGAACCCAAGGTAATTTGAAAGAGGGGTTGAATAAACAAAAAGAAGAGAAGGGATATAATAGGAGCTTATGTTCTGATCCAGGAAACAGAGTAAAAAAAAAAAAAAAATATATCCAAATGGGGACGGTTAAAAATTGGTAAAGCTTTTTAAGACAAAGGATGCACACATAAATCAGCAGTCAAAATATTGGGAAAAGGTCTTACGGAACCTGTAATCAATAGAACGCCAATATCCAATATATACAATGAACTCAAGAAGTTAGTCTCCAGAGAATCAAATAACTCTATTAAAAAATGGGATACAGACCTAAACAAAGAATTCTCAGATAAGGAATATCAAATGGCTGAGAAATACCTAAAGACATGTTCAACATTCTTAGTCATCAGGTAAATGCAAATCAAAACAATCCTGAGATTCCACTTTACACTGATCACAATTGCTAAGATAAAAAGCTCAGGTAAAAAGCTCAGGTGAAAACAGATGCTGGCGAGGATGTGGAGAAATAGAAATGCTGCACCATTTTTGGTGGGATTGCAAACTGGTACAACCACTCTTGAAATCAGTCTAGCCATTCTTCGGAAAATTGAATATAATGCTACCTAAAGACCCAGTTATACTTTTCCTGGGCATAAACCCAAAAGATTGTCCAACATATAACAAGTACACATGCTCCACTATGTTCATGGCAGCCTTATTTATAATAGCCAGAAGCTGGAAAGAACCCAGATATCCTTCAACAGAGGAATGAAGACAGAAAATGTGTACATTTACAAAATGGAGCACTTTTCGGCTATTAAAAAAAACAATGACTTCATGAAATTCTTAAGCAAATGGATGAAACTAGGAAATATTACCCTAAGTGACATAGCCCAGTCACAAAAGAACACACATTGTACGTATTCAATGATAAATGGATATTATACCCAAGATACATTTCACAGACCATATGAAACTCAAGAAGAAGGAAGACAAAAGTGTGGATGTTTCAGTACTTCTTAGAAGGTGGAACAAAATAATCATGGGAGGGAATACAGAGAGAAAGAGTGAATGAGTGATTGAAGGAAAAGCCATCCAGAGACTGGCCCACCTGAGGATCCATCCCATATGCCCTACCAAACCCAGACACTATTGCCGAAGCCAAGAAGTACTTGCTGACAGGAGCCTGATATGGATGTCTCCTGAGAGGTGCTGCCAGAACCTTACTGACACAGATGGGGATGCTTATAGGTAACCCTCACACTGAGCTCGGGGACCCCAAAGGAGGAGTTAGAGAAAAGACAGAAAGAGCTGAAGGGGTTTGCAACCCCATAGGAAGAACAACATCAACCGACCAGAACCCCCAGAGATCCTGGGGACTAAACCACTATCTAAGGTGTGCACATGGAAGGATCCATGACTCCAACCACATATATAGCATAGGAAAGCATTGTCTGGCATTAATAGGAGAAGAAGCCCTTGGTCCTGTGAATGCTCATTTCCATTGTAGGGAAATGTCAGGGTGTTGAGTTTGGAATGAATGGCTGAGAACAGGAGTGAGAGTGAGAATGGGGTGGGGATGAGAAGGGTGGATGAGAGAGTGGGGAAAAGGTATAACATTTGAAATGTAAATACATAAAATATCACATAAAAAAGAAAAAGTCCATCATAGTTCTTCAGAGATCTTGAAATGTCACTTTTCAGTTTCGTATAGAAATACAAAAAGGAGTATAATATCGATAACAATTCTGAATAAGAGATCTGCTGAAGGTGTTACCATCATCACAAACCTCAAATTATACTACAGAGCTATAACAATAAAAAAAAGGCACGAAAACCACACCTTGATCAATGGAGTTGAATTATAGATCAAGGCTTAGATCCACACAATTTGCACACCTGATTTTGATTTAAAGAAAGTCAGAAATACACAAAGGCAAAAGAAGAGAGTATCTTCCATAAACAGTGCCTGTCACATTGAATGGTTGAATGTAGAAAAATTAAATAGATCTGTGCTTGTCTCCTTGCACTAAACTCAAGTCCAAGGAGATCAATCATCAACACAAAATCAGATACACTAAACCTGATAGAAGAGAAAATGGGGAATGGCCGAGCACAAAACATAGTTTCTGAACAGTAGAAACAGAGTTCAAGTACTAATATCAATAATTAAAAAATGGGACCTCATGAAACTGAAAAAACATGTCTCCATGTCCAAGAACACTATAATTCAAACAAAGTGGCAGCTTGCTCAATGATTAAAGTTTTTACCAGCTACACATCTGATGGATGATTTAGACTCAACATACATAAAGAACTCGGATAGATTATCAAGAAAACAAATAACTACATTAAAAATTGGGTACACTTTCTCTTGCTCTCACTCTTGTCCTCTTGCCCGCTTCCCCTTCTCTCCCCATTCTCCTCCCCCCGTCCCTCCACGTGCTCAGGGCCAGCCTTTGTTCCTCTCCTCTTCTACCCCTCTTCTCTCATTAAACCTTTTCACATGGAAAAAATGGGGTACACATTTAAACAGAGAATTCTCAAAGGAGGAAACTTCAGTGGCAGAGAAGCACTAAAAGAATTGTTCGATATCCTTAGGCATCAGGGATTTGCACCTTATACCTTACCCCAGAATGGCTAAGATGTACAAAACAAATGACAGTTCATGGTGGCAAGGATGGGAGGAAAGGGAAGACTCACCCATTGCTGGTGGGACTGCAAACTTGTAAAGCAACTATTATTCTAGCTATACCTCTTTTGAGCATATACCAAAATGATGAAGATCACTTAGATGTTCCTCAACAGATATAGAGATGAAGAAACTATGGTATATTAACAAAATGAAATATAAGTCCACCTGTTAAAAAAATGAAAACCACAGGTAAATGAATGGAATATGATACAATTATCCTGAGTGAGGTAACACACTCAGACAAGTATGATATATGTTTACTTGTATGTGGGTAATAGCTGATAAGGCAATAGTAACAAAGCAACAATCTATAGACCCACAGAGGTTAGGTTATGTATATAGTAAGTGACTAGGGCAAATGGATAGATCTCACTAGAATGGGAAAATATGATAAATAGATTAATAAGGATGAATGAAGGCATAGGCATGGCCATGCTAGAGTGGGATGATCCAGCAGTAAGAAAGAGGGAATACAGGGAGAAACTATAAAAATTAAGGGTTAATTGACTAGTAGTATGGAAATCTATTACATTAGAATTTTCCTAGAACAAACAAACACAAACGCTGTGTGTGTGTGTGTGTGTGTGTGTGTGTGTGTGTGTGTGTGTGTGTGGTCTAAATGAGATTGCCAGCGGGTTGGGGATTTAGCTCAGTGGTGAGATTGCCAAATAGAGAAAACAGAGCCCCAACTAGGCATCTCTTGCCACCAAATAAAGACTCTGATACTTGGGTTGGGAGTGTCTTAAAACTATTTGAGTTGGTGGTTAAAGGAATCGCATGGGAACTCCAAACAACCCAGACTGTTATCAAAGTTATAGGTTACTCCACACAAACTGACAGCCAGACACCACGTACACAGTTCATTGAACAATGAGAAGTCAACCAAATGCTTACATAAAACCTACATGTCTACTTACTAGAGTCATTGGTACAGAAAGGTACTCAGCACTAGAAAAATATAAAATAAATGTAGACATCAACCCAGCTACAAACCCTTTGATCTACAATGCTATTCTGTCTGCAAGATAATGGAACACAGCTTGTGAATGCAACCAAGTTATATCTAATTTTATTGAAGGTCCACTTAATAATATTGAACGACATATGACATATATGACACTGCTTTAGTTTCAAGAATGACATTTTGAAAATATTTAGGGTATCAGGAAAGGAGTCACACTAGTACAGGGGCAGAAATTTTGTCCAGTCATTAGATTATTTTCACCATATAAACTAATAAACAATAAAAATAGTGGTTTCAACAGAAGTGATATTGTCTGGTATTCCACATGACAATTGTTGTTGATAATGTTATTAGAACTAAACGAAAGATTTACACTTGTTGAAAGGCTTAAAATATCAATTCTAGCTAATATAAGCCTACTGATAATATTTCTGCAGAAGTACTGACAATAACCAGTACAAAAATCTATAAAACAATATCACACTACTATTAATATGACATTTTAAAAGTGTTAAAATAAGCAAAAAATAGAAGAAACAATAAAGATGAAGACACGAGGTTTGGGATGTTCCTTTGTGATAATGTATTTGCTTTGCATGTACATTGGCATAACTCTAATCCTTAGCACCATAAAAAGGCTTACTAATTCTAACATACATAAATAATTATATCAAATGTAAATGGCTGACATATCATAATCAGAAAGACCAAGACTTATGGAATTTCTTTAAAAACATGGCCCACTTGTTTTGTATACAAAATACCCCTTTTTATTGAATATTGTCTTTATTTACATTGCAAATGTTATCCCCTTTCCTGGTTTCCCCTCCAGAAACACACTATCCCATCCACCCCCCCATCTGCCATCCCCCTGCTTCTATGAGGGTGCTCTGCCTCCCACCCTCCCACTCCTGCCTCCCTGCCCTAGCATTCCCCTACACTGGATCATCAAGCCTTCACCAAAGGCCTCTCAGATTGATGCCCGACAAGGCCACCCTCTGCTACATATGCAGCTGGAACCATGGGTTGCTCTATGTTGTCTCTTTGGTTGGTGGTATAGTCCCTGGGAGTTCTGGGGGATCTGGTTAGCTGATATTATTGTTGTTCTTCCTATGTGGTTGCAAAACCCTTCAGCTCCTTCAGTCCTTTCTGTAAGTCCTCCATTGGGGACCCGGTTCTCAGTACAATGGTTGGCTGTGAGCATTTGCCTCTATATTTGTCATGCTCTGGCAGAGCCTCTCAGGAGATGACTATATCAGACTCCTGTCAGCATGCACTTCTTGGCATCAGCAATATTGTCTGGGTTTGATGACTGTATGTGTATGGGATGGATCCCCAGGTAGAGCAGACTCTGGATGGCCTTTCCTTTGGTCTCTGCTCCAAACTTTGCCTCCATATTTTCTCCTATGAATATTTTTGTTCCCCCTTTTAAGAAGGGCAGAAGCATCTACATTTTGGTCTTCCTTCTTTTTGAGCTTCATGTGGTCTGTAAATTGTATTTGGGTATTCTATGCTTTCGGGCTAATATTCACTTATACTCTTAAAAACAAAACCACAAGTAAATTGAATGGGTCTGAATATGCTTAGATGTATTTATTGTACATTAGTCAGGGCAAGTCAGGACGTGCTTAGTATCTAACATTATCTGGTAGTATCTATTTTTCCTGGGGTAAAAAAACATCAGTTCATCTCAGTGCACTGACAATAAAACAAAGCAATGATTCCATTCAAGCCTAGCCTAGTGAGACTATGAATATGTTGGACCTTAGTTTAGTAGTACATTCCTGTTTAGGAGTTTTATTCCTGTATGGGTGGCTATCTTATTAAAACTGCATCACTGGAGACCTGTTCTCATTAGCATTCCCCTTCCTACTCCAAAATCTCTAAACCTGAGAGGCAAGGAGAAGTGGTGGAAACTCAGAATGTTATGCTAGACTCTTAAAATTTCTTCTCCTACAAAAAAAATGTTAAAAGCTACATAACCATTGCCATAGATTTAGTTCTCACTCAGTTATTCCTCTGATTTTATTGCTATGATTACAGAGCCAGTGTTCTATAGGTGAGCACACTATTCTGTGTTACACAGTCATAACTCTCATGTCATGTTATTCCCTAGGGAATAGCTACACTAAAATATCATCTTTCATTCAGAGAAAAGAAAATGACTAAAAACAAAGGAAGCCATTGAATAATAATAGAAAGGTAAAACTATTGATAGACAAGCAGATATAGTCATTAAAACTATATACACATCAGACAAAAGACCATCAATATAAATAAAATAACACCTGATAGAGCTGAAAAACAAAATAAACAAATTCACAACTATAATTATGTACTTTAAGCTCCCTCTCGGCAACTAATGGAAAAGTTTGACAAAGAAATATAGGAAGGAAATTACTGACATATTGAGATCATTTTGTCCAGCAATAGCAGAATATGATTTATAAGCTATGACAAAAGACTCCCTAATACACAATACATATTACTGTGCCATAAAAACTGAGAGTCAAGAACATATGAAATATATTCTCTTAAGTATCAAATCAAGCTAGAAGTAAATAACAGGAAGAAAACACCTAAATAATAAAGATGTCAATTCTCTGAATTTACCTATAGGTTTCGTGTAATCTCTATTAAAATCCCAGAAATATTTTATAGAAACAAACTAATGTTGGATGAGATCAACCCTATATCTTAGAGTTGTCCTTGGTTTCTTTGCTTTAACCTCAAGTTTGTGACATATTAGCTAAAAAATCTTGGTTTATTGCCTTTGAATCTTCCCAGTTTCAACACTTTTTATATGGGGGTAGTGGTTACACATTCCTTATAAAGATTATAGAATGATTAACCATGATGGCAGTGTTAAGGATAATGTTACCATGGACATTGGATTGCTTTCTATAAAATGAAACTATTTACCAATGTGATCACATAATTATTCTGTATTCTATAGTTTCTCTCAGTTAGGTATAATAATGTGGTCAAACTTTGCTCTAAAAAATATGGGAAAGTGATTTACACCTCTTCAGGGTTTGCTTCTTAAACATCTATTAGTTATTTTTTTCTCTATATATCTCCATCTTAAATAAAACAGATCAAGAGTCCCAGCAAGACAAGATCCCATAGTTTGATCATGCTGGCTATTCTATTTCTTCTCCTAGATTCACCTTATTACTGATCTAGGGATTATAATATCTTGCTTTCTAAGCTCATATCAATTTAAATATACTGCCATTTCCCGCTTGCATACACATAAAATGTTGAAATAAGTTTCTTTGAAGTTAGGTACTTCCTCTCCCACTGGAACAGACAAGGCAGCCCAGCTAGAAGAATATATCCCTCATACAGGCAAAAGCTTTTGGGATACCCCGGCTCCAGTTGTTTGGGATCCATATAAAGACCAAGCTGCACATCTGATACAAATGTTAGGGGAGGCCTAAGCCCAGACTGTGTATATCCTTTGGTTGCTGGTTCCATCTCAGAGAGCTCCAAGGGTCCAAGTTAGTTGATTCTGTTTGTCTTTGGTTGGATGTCTTAATCCCTTAGGAACTGTAATCCTTCTCCCTATTCCTCCATAAGGGTCCCCAAGTAACATCTACTGTTCAGCTGTGGGAGTCTGCGTCTGTCTGAGTCAGTTGATGGGTGGAGCCTCTCATAAGACAGCCATGCAAAACTCCTGTCTGCAAGCATAACAGAGTATCAATAGTATCAGAGATTGGTGTTGTCCATGGCATGGGAATCAATATGGACTGGCTATTGATTATCCATTCCCTCCATCTCTGATACATCCCCAATCCCTGCATTTCTGGCAGACAGGATAGGTTTTTGGTGGAAACTTTTGAGGGTGAGTTAGTGTTCCTATTGCACCATAGGGGTTCCTGCCTGCTTCCCAAGGCTCACTATCCCCATGCTGAGAGTCACATCAAAAGATACCCCCAGTAGATCCCGGCCCACAGCTCCCTGCTACCAAACCCCATGGGAGAGAGAGCTCACCCCAGACAGGTGGGTTCTCCTAAGACTGCAGGGCAGGAGAGACCATGAGTAATGCTCACCCTTGCCCACATCCCTGGCCCAAGAGGAAACTGTATAGGGCCTCTGGAAACAGGAAGATAGGGGCAATCAAGTGAGAGGTCTCATACAGTCCGGACAACACCCAGATCTGAAGAGACCAGGTCAACAGTTTCTGTGCCCAAATCCCATGGGAGGGAGAGCTAAACCTTCAGAGGCACAGACACACCTGGGAAGCCAAAAAGAGACTACACTCTGACTATAATGGACTGACCCTGGACTCTGACCCATAGGTAGCAATGAAAATCCTAGTA
>NC_046172.1:49571455-49608235 GCF_011064425.1 Rattus rattus
GGGCTCCTGCTGCTCCTGGGCCCTCCCACAGGAACCCAGAGGCCTTGTACAGTTTCCTCTTGGGTCAGGGATGTGGGCAGGGGTGGGCAGTGTTGGTGGTCTCTTCCACTCTGCAGCCTCAGGAGTGCCCGCCTGACCAGGCGGTAAGGTATCTCTCCCACGGGTTCTGGGAGCAGAGAGCTGCTGCGGGCCGGGCTATTAATGTTTATTTTATAAATGTTGTTGCCCTTGCATTTAGAGCATAGACATTCAGAATTGAGAGTTCATCTTGGGAAATGTTTTCTTTGATGAGTATGAAGTTTCCATCCTTATTTTTTGATAACTTTTGGTTGAAATTCCATTTTATTGGATATTACAATAGCTACCCCAGCTTGTTTCTTGGGACTATTTACTTTGAAATTGTTTTTCCATCATTTTCCTCTGAGGTAGTGTGTGCCTTTTTCACTGAGGTGCATTTTCTGTATGCAGCAAAATGCTGGTTCTTGTTTATGTGTCCATTCTTTTAGTCTATGACTATTTATTGTGGAATTGAGTGCATGATGTTGAGAGATATTAGGGACAAATGATTGTTGTTTCCTATTACTTTTGTTATCAGAGATTGAATTATGTTTGTGTATCTTCTTTTGGGTTATTTGATAAAAGATTGCTTTCTTGCTTTTTCTAGGGTGTAGTTCCCCTCCTCGTTTTGGAGTTTTCCATCTATTATTTTTTTGTACAGTGGTATTTGTGAAAATATACTGTGTAAATTTGGTTTTGTCTTGGAATATCTTGGTTTCTCCATATGAAAATTGAAAGTTTTGTTGCATATAGTAACCTGGGCTGGCATTTGTATTCTCTTAGGGTCTGTATGACATTTGTCCAGGATCTTCTAGCTCTCATAGTCTCTCTTGAGAAGTCTGCTGTAACTCTGATAGGTCTGCCTTTATATGTTACTTGACCTTTTTCCCTTACCACTTTTAATATTCTTTCTTTGTTTGGGTATTTGGTGTTTTGATTATTATGTGATAGAAGGCATTTCTTTTCTGGTCCAGTCTATTTAGAGTTCTGTAGGATTCTTTTATGTTCATGGGCATCTCTTTAGGTTAGGGATGTTTTCTTCTTTAATTTTGTTGAAGATATTTACTGACCCTTTGAGTTGACAATCTTTGTTCTCTTCTATACCTATCCTTAGGTTTGGTTTTCTCATTATGTTCTAGATTTCCTGGATATTTTTGGTTAGCATCCTTTTGTATTTTGTGTTTTCTTTGACTATTGTGTCAATGTTTTCTATGGTATCTTCTTCCCCTGAGATTCTTCTATCTCTTGTATTTTGTTGTTGATGCTTGCATCTATGACTCCTGAATTCTGTACTAGCTTTTCTATCTCCAGGTTTGTCTCTATTAGTGATCTCTTTATTGTTTCTGTTTCCATGTTTAGGTCCTGGATGATTTTGTTCAATTCCTTCACGTGTTTATTTGTGTTTCCCTGTAATTCTTTAAGGGATTTTTTTGTGTTTCCTCTCTAAAGGCTTCTACCTGTTTATCTGTGTTCTCCTGTATTTCTTTAAGGGGGCTATTTATGTCCTTCCTAAAGTCCTCAATTATTATCATGATAGTAAGATTTGTTTTAATTCCAAATCTTGCTTTTTTGGTGTGAAGGGGTATCCAGGTCTTGCTGTAGTGGGAGGACTGGGTTCTGTTGATGCCAAACAGCCTTCATTTCTGGTGCTTAGGTTCTTATATTTTCCTCTGGTCATCTGGTTATCTTTAGTGTTACCTACCCTAGCTGTCTCTGACTGTTACTTGTCCCTTCTGTGATCCTGGTTGTGTCAGAACTCCTCAGAGCATCCAGCTGTCTCTCTGATCCTGTGATTCTGAGACTCTGTGATCCTAAGATCCTGGGTGTGTCAGGGCTCCTGGGAGTCGACCTGTCTCTGAAATCCTGAAATCCTGTGTGACCAAGTTCCTGAGATCCTGTTCTGTCAGAGCTCCTGGGACTCAAGCTTTCTCAGAGTGTTGCAGAACTGGGTGGGGAGTCAGAACTCTGGGTTTGCTCTTGGCAGGTGCAAGCTGGAAGGAACCTGTGCCTCTGGCAGGGCAGGGATTTGTGTTTCCCTGGTGCGTTTTGAGGTCCCAGTTATCCTGGTTGTTGGGAAAGATGTTCTGGCCTCAACTATAATCTTGAGTGTGTTAGAGCTCCAGTGCTCCTGGTTGTGTCCAGTCTCCCAGGAATTGAGCTTTCTCTGTGATTCTGTGATCCTGTGATTTCAGAGCATCTGATTGTTGGGCTCCCTCTGGGTATTGTAAGAAGGGATGTAGAGCAGCCTCCCAGGTCTGCTCCAGGTACAGGTTCTAACTGGAAAGAACTTGCATCACTGTCATGGTGGGTGTTCATGTGTTCCTAGATCCTGGGGTACTGAGTTACTCCAGGTGTTGGGGCATATATTGTTGCCTCTTCTGTGATCCTGGGTGTTCATAGCACCTGGGAGTCGGGCTCCCACTGTGTATTGTGGGAGTGAGTGCAGAGCCAGCCCCCCAAGTTCTGCTCTGGATGCAGGTTTAAACTGGAATAAACCCTTGCCACTGGCTGGGCAGGGTTCCTGCACCCTTGAATCCTGGGTTTCCCAGCTATGCCTGGTGTTGGGGAAGTTAGTGTGGCCTCCTCATCTGTGATCCTGGGCATATTAGAGCACCTGGGAGTCGAGCTTCCTCTAGGTATTGTGGGAATGATTGCAGAGCCAGCGCCCAAGGTCTGCTCAGGTCACAGTTTCAGACCGGAGGGACAAGAAAAAGAATTTTAAAAGTCGAATATTATATAATGCCAGAGTATAGACTGACTGAAATACACATTGCCTAGTCATGTTTTGGATTTGTAATTTATTTTCAAAAACGTTTGACAGAATTTCCTACAAACGTGTGCTCACCCATGATCTGTCTAAGATTTTATATCCAGAATAAATTAAGCTGTTTACCTGTGAATGTGTGTAAGGACATTTATATCTGTTTTATGTATATTTCTAGTGAATAGGATTTATTCATGAGTTGACACAAGGAAAAACATAAGTTGTGAATATACTAATATTTGCAAGAACATGATTAAATTTTCGAAATATACTGTTGAGCAAGAAGTTAAACAAAAATTATACTATTCCATTTAATAAAGTCTAAAAAAGGAACTTTATATTGCATTGTGTCCTTATGAAAGCCTCAGCAATATATGGACATAGGCAAAGAAGATAACATGGTTGATACTAGCCCACTACACGGTAATACTAGGAGACTGACTCTCAGGTTTTTTTTTTCAAAGCAGACAAATCAGAACCATAGTGATAGATGTCACAAATGTAGCTACTTTTGAGTGGTGTGGTGGTTTTCAGAGGTGATGGCAGTATTCTACATGTGATCCCTTTGTTAATAAGATGTATTTATTTGTGAAATCATTGTTTTCTTACAATTTTTATGTATACACATACATAAATATTGATATATAAACTTAAAATGTTTACATTATAAAAATCAGGTCCTGTTGCTTGTAAATTCTCGACTTATTTCTGTTATTGTTTTCTAAGGCAGAGACTTACTATGTAGCCTTGTGCTGGCCTTGACTTCACTATGTAGATCAGGCTGGCCTCCAACTCTCAGATATCAGTGTTTCTCTTTCCTAAATGCTGATTAAAGATGAGAAACAGGCATGGCTCACAAAGACCTCTTATTTCATTTTCAATCAAATCTCAAGTCCTTATGTTTATTGCTTAATATATATTTCATTCTTCATTTTATTCCCTAACTCTACTACATTTGAATCTTGCAGATTTTTCTTAAACCTTTTTACTTGCAGTTTTAGTTTGGACAATATCTTTTCTCGATCTAAGTGCTTTAATTAATTTTGTTCCTTGGAGAACTGGTCTATGCCTTTTCTGAAACCCACAAATAGTTACATCACTTTAAATAGAAATCTAAAATTTTTTTTGAGCCCTCATATTTTTCATGTCTAAAATTTGTGTATTTACTTCATAACAATAGGTTTCTCCTCAGTTAGAATACAGTATCCATGATTGCTTGTGTCTTATTCCCATTTCTAGATTCAGGCTTTACTGGTAGATAGATGTTAAGCAAGTAATTGGAACCTGAAGAAATTTATGTATAAATGAGTAATGAATAAGTTAGTAAAGATACTATATAGGAATATATTAAATATTAAATGAATATAAATCTACTTTAAAAGGAAAAATGTCTTATCAAATCATGGGATTTTCTACCCTTTTAGCTAAAACTAGAGAGCCCTGTGAAAAGTATTGAGAAAGACAGTTTTAGTGGATTATATAATATTTGTTTCCAAATAAAACATAACTAAATTACCATTTTTGTTGTTTCAACTTCTGTTTATCCTTCTCGCTGAAACATCCAAAACATAGTGTCTATATGACTATATGTACTTATTAAAACCCAGATAATATGAATTCTTATTTTCTTAATATTCTAAATGTAAATTTAACCTATTTATTTATAAAATATATAAACATACATTTTATACAGAATGCAGCCTATCACTTAATTTGCTTTGTTGAATTTCTAAAGCTTTCCAGATACAGGTGAGCCCTTAAGTGCTTTTTGATGATAATAATTATGGAAATTTGTTATATAATAACGTTCTCTCAGTATAGTCTCAGCACATATGTTATTTTTAATGCTTGCTTTATCTTACCACTTATAACATTCTGTTTTCTCAGTTTGAACTATTCACAGTTTATAATTCATAAGAAATATTAAACTTTCAGCTTAAAAATGAGGTGATCTAACTATTTGGTCTCCTCAGTGTCTAGCATTTTACTTACAAAGTGGAAGCTTTCTGGAACCCATGTGCATAAGTGAGCAAATTTCAGGAAAAGTTACTAAATAGAGTTGATCTATTATAATTGAAATTAGATGTCTTCTGCAGAAAATATTCTTAGTATATCATACTATACTAAAAATTAAGTTTGAATTCAATCAGTCAAAGCACCCATGGTACATTCATAGGACAGGACAGCACATTTGTAGAAGAATTTAAAAGGATTAAAACTACAATTGTCTTAGTCACCAATTTTGGATAATTATTTCTGAGATTAGTATTCCATGCTACATAAAAGCTCTGTGGTTGCAGATTAATGGTTGAAGTTTATTTCTAGAAACATGTAAGACCACCAAAGACACCTGAGACACATTTGTTTGCATATAATTTTACTTAATCTTCTCTACAACCTTGACTAAGAGATAACATACTAGTTGTAGTTACTCTGAAGTTTTTATTTTCCAAATCTTATTTTGCAGTGTATTCTATCCATACTATGTTGGTTTGAATAGGTTTGGCACCATGGACTCATGTGTTTGAATATGTAGCCCTTAGGGAGTGGTAGTGTTAGGAGGTGTGGCCATGTTCATGGTGTTTCTTCACAACTATAGGAACCATAATTATGCCACATACCTTTTACCAACTTTTTTCTTTTCTTTTACATGTTTAGTCATTTTTTTTCAATAGAATTTTAGATAAGATGAAGGGTTTTAGGTGCTTTTTTCTTATGAGATATTTTTCTTAGGGAGTGATTACCTCAGTCCTATAAAATAGTAGATTTAAGCCTTACTAGAGTATGCTTAGGACTTGGCCATTTTCATGTGTCAACTGAAAATCTGACTTATTCCTCAAGCTTTTTCATATCTACCCCACTTTCCTATATTCCCGCAATTTTATCACCTATATTTCATCTTTGCATCTCTGTGTTTCAAGTTTCTTTATATATTTCTTTGCTTAGCCTCTCAGAATCTTATGGTGTATCTGTTTAAATTAGGAACTGGCTAAGAACCCAAAAGAAACATTTTGCATATTATTTTTAGTGTTCTTTCCTAAAGGTAACTCTTGCATATTTATCTATTCATCAGATACCAGCAATCCCAAGAGCACCTAATAGTTTCCTTGTTTCTTGAACTCAGTGAGCCTTCTGTTCCTCTCTGGTTCTTTGGTTCTTTATTTTCTTAAATTATATTATTTTTTGTGTATAATTATTTTGTCTACATGTACATCTATCACATGCATGCACAGTGATTGTAGAGGCCAGAAAATGGTGTCATAACCTCCTAGAACTAGAATTGTCGCCCATTATAAGCTGCTATGTGAGTGCTGGGAATTGAATTCAAGTCCTCTGGAAGATCGCAAGTCATCTCTTGAGCATCTATCTTCAAATCTATTATGAATTGGTGAAGTGGTTTGAATATATTTATGCTTATTACTGTTTTTGTCTATACCTCCACCTTCACCCCTAGTAGATTGATGCACTTGCACTCCCCAGGAGCATACAGCCTGCCAGTATCCCTGTATCTCACACAGGTGACATACCTGCACCAATATACATGCCAGCTGGGAAACCCACAATGCCCATCAGATGTGGGAAATTTTCCCTGCCGTGTCTGAGCCCCACTGCTTTTTCAGTCTACTTCCACTACCACCCATATCAGAACAGAGTGCCTGCCTTCCAGATCCGCCACCTCAAAGCCTGCTTGTCTTCCAGAATTTCTATCCTTACCAGGGACACAGGAGGACTGATTTAACAAGAGGCAGACAACACTGCCTGCCTTCTAGGAGGTCTGCTCTAACCCAGGACACACAGCACTACTGGCCCCCAAGGAGGATTGATGGAATACAAGATACACAAGCCAGTAAAATCAGAGATAACCAGATAGCAAAAGGCAAGCACAAGAACATAAGCAACTAAAGCCAATGTAATTTGGCACCATTAGAAGTCAGTTCTTCTACTATAGCAAGCCCTGGAAATGCTAACATACATGAAGAGCAAGATTCATCTGACCTAAAATCTCATCTAATAAAGATGATAGAGGCCTTTAAGGAGTACATAAATAAGAGGAAAACATAGGCAATCATGTAAAAGCCCTTAAAGAACAAACAAATAGATCCATTAAAGAAATACAGGAAAATACAAATAGGTGCAAAATTGAACAAATGGTCCAAGACTTGAAAACTGGAAATAGAAACAATAAAAAAAAACCACAAATGGAGGCAACAAAGACGATGGAAAACCTAGGAAAAAGATCAGGAACTGCAGATGCAAGCATCACAACAGAATATAAGTCATGGAAGACAGAATCTCAGGCATAGAATTTACAATAGAAGATATTGACACAAAAAAGTGCAATGTGTAAACATTCCTAACTCAAAACAGTCAGGAAATCTGGGACACACTGAAAAGACCAAACCTAAAAATAATAAGAATAATAAAGGGTGAAAATTCCCAGTTCGAAGGCCAGAAAATATCTTCATCAAAATCATAGAAGAAAAATTTCCCTCACCTAAAGAGAGATATGGTTTTAAAAATATAAGAAGTCTACAGAGACCAAATAGATTGAACCAACCAGAAAAGAAAATTTCCTACAACATAATACTCAAAGCACTAAGTTTACAGAACAAAGAAAGAATATTAAAATCTGTAACAGAAAAAGGTCAAGTAACATATAAAGGCAGAACTACCAGAATTACACCAGACTTCTCAACAGAATGATTAAAATCCAGAAGATCCTGAATAGATGGCATGCAGACACTAAGAGACCACAGATGGCACCCAGACTACTATACCCAGCAAAACTTTCAATCACTATAAGTGGAAAACCAAGATATTCCATATAAAAACCAAATTTAAAAAGATATCTTCTACTATCCAACTTTATTGGGGGATACTAGAAGGAAAACTCCAACATAAGAGTAACTTTACCCAAGGAAACACAAGAAATTAATCATCTCACATTAAAGCCAAATGAAGGAAAGCACAGACACATAGTATCACCCCCAACAACAAAAATAACTAACCATCCATCACTGGTCTTTAACATCTCTCAACATCAATAAACTCAATTCCCCACTAAAAATGCACAAGCTACCATAATCAATACATAAACAGCATTCATCATTTTGCTGCATATATGAATCATAAATCAGCAAAAAGACAGATGCTACCTTAGAGTAAAGGGCTGACAAAAAGTTTTCCAAGCACACTGTCCCAAGAAACAAACCGGAGTAGCCATTCTAATAGTCAATAAAATAAATTTACACAGAAAAGTAACAAAAAGATATAGGGAAGGGCACTTCATAAACATCCCAAAGTAAAAGTCCACCAAGGGGAATTCTTAGTTCTCAACATCAATGCCCCAAATGTAAGGGTACCCACATTCATAAAAGAAAGTTTACCAAAACTCAAAATATACATTTAAACTCACACAACAGTAGTGGGAGACTTAACACTCCACACTCACAAATTGATATGTTATTGAAACAGAAAGTAAACAGAGACACAGTGAAACTAACAGAAGTTGTAAATCGAATGGATCTAGCAGATATATATGGAACATTTCATTCCAAGCAAAGAATATACATTCTTCTCAGCACTTCATGGAACCTTTTTCAAAACTAACCATATAATTGGACATTAAAAAAGTCTCAACAGAAACAAGAAGATTGAAGTAATCCCATGCATTCTGTCAGATCACCACAGAATAAGACTGGACTGGACAACAACCTCAACAACAACAAAAACAGAAAACACCATACTTCTAGACACTCAACAGCACAACTCTCTATTCAATGATAACTTGGTGAGGAATGAATAATGTAATCCTAAGATGCAACAGGGATGACATTAACTGAAATACAAAAATCAGGGAGTGAGAACCTGTACAGACCATATCCAGAGATTAGTCATGGTCCCCAGTTGGGGTATGGGACCACGCATTCATCTTCAAATTTTCAACCTAGTATTGCTCCTGTATAAAAGAAACATGGAAACAAAGTGCAGAGCAGAGACTGAAGGAAAGGCCATCTAGAGACTACCCAACATGCGGATCCATTCCACATACAGACACCAAACTCAGACACCATCGTGGATATCCAAAAAGTGCTTGCTGACAGGAGCTGTCATAAAACTGTCTCCAGAGACGATCTGCCTGTACCTGAGAAATACAGATATGGATGCTTGCAGCCAATCATCAGATTGAGCATATAGAGACCCAAAAAGAGGAATTAGGGGAAGGACTGAAGGAGGTAAAACTGCCAATCGAGGAGTACACATGAGGGAATCATGACTCCATCTGCATATGTAGCAGAAGATGGCCTTACCTAGCACCAAAGGGAGAGGAGGCTCTTGGTCCTGTGAAGGCTTGTTGCCCCAGTGAAGTGGAATGCTAGGAAAGTGAGGCAGGAATGGGTGGGTAGGTAGGTGAGGGAGTACCCTTATAGAAGCAGGGTCTGGGTGATGAAATAGGGGATTTACAGAGGAAAACAGGAAAAGGGTATTTGGAGGAATATTGAATACAAGAAGCACCCTGCATGAAATGTTCAACACTTAGGCATTAGGAAATGCAAGTCAAAACAACCTGAGAATCCAACCTCCACCAGTCAGAATGACTAACATCAAAAAACTTAGGTGACAGCAGAAGCTGGGGAGGATGTGGAGAAAGAGGAAAACTTCCATTGTTGGTGAGATTGCAAGCTGGTACAACAACTCTGGAAATCATTCCAGAGGTTCCTGAGAAAATTGGACATAGTACTACCTGAGGATCAAGCTATACCACTCCTGGGCATACACTCAAAAGATGCTCCAACATATAACAAGGACATTTGCTCCACTATGTTCATAGCAGCCTTATTTATAATAGCCATAAGCTGGAAATTACCCAGATAACCTTCAACAAAGAAATGGATATGGAAAATGAAGTACTATTCAGCTATCAAAAACAACGAATACATGAAATTTTAGACAAATGGATGGAACTGGAAAATATCACCCAGAGTGAGGTAACCCAGTCCCTCACTCACTGATAAGGGAATATTAGCCTAAAAGGTCCAAATACGCAAGAAACAATTCACAGACCATATGAAGCTCAAGAAGGAGGAAGACCAAAATGCGGATTCTTCAGTCTTTCTTAGAAGACAGGAACAAAATACTCATGGGAGGACATACAGGGAAAGTACTGGAGCAGGGACTGAAGGAAAAGTTATCCAGAGACTGCCCCTTCTGGGCACCCATCCAATAAACAGCAACCAATCACAGTCACTATTTCTGATGCCAAGAAGTGCTTTCTGACAGGAGCCTGATATGGATGTCTCCTGAGAAGCTCTGCCAGAACCTTATTGATACAGATGAGGATTCTTAGAAAGAATCATTGGCCTGAGCACAGGCACCCCAATTGAGGAGTTAAAAGAAAGGACTGGAGGAACTGATAGGTTTGCAACCCCATAGGAAGAAAAAGTATCAACCAAACAGACCCTGAGAACTCTCTGGGACTAAACCACCAACCAAAGAGTACACATGGAGCGACCCATGCCTCCAGACACATATGTAGCATAGGAAGGCATTTGATGGCATCAATAGGAGGAGAAGCCCTTGGTCCTGTGAATTCTCATTTCTCTATGTATGAGAATGCCAGGTTGTTGAGGTGGAAGTGGGTGTGTGGTAGTGGGTGGGTGTGAGTGGGAGCATCTTCACAGATGCTGGGGAATGGGGTTTGAGGATGGAGATGGGAAAAAGGATAACATTTGAAATGTAAATACATAAAATATCAAGAAAAATAATCTCAAAAGACATGTAAATAAATAAATCTCCAAAAAGACCTTCTAGAATTCAATGAATATGAAGGTAAAACATATCCAAACTTATGAAACACAATGAAAGTTTGTTAAGACCAAAATTCGTAGCACTCTTGCACCTTCATAAATAAATTGGAAAGATCCTATACTTGCAAGTTAACAACATACCTTAAAGCTCTAGAACAGAAAGAAATACATTCAAGAGGGGTAGAGGGCAGGATATAGTCAAACTCAGGGCTCAAATCAACCAATTACGCATAAAGAGAACAATACAAAGAATCAACAAAAGCAAGAGCTAGTTCTCTGAAAAAACAACAAGATAGATAAAACTAATACCAACCTAAGTAGAAGGCACAGAAACAGTATCCAAATTAACAAAATCAGAACTGAAAAGAGTCTTAACTACAGAAACTGAGGAGATTTAAAAAAAAAATCATTGCATCTTACTACAAAAGCCTATTCTTAAAACTGGAAAATCTAGGTGAAATGCATGATTTTCTATATAGTACCATGTACTGCAGTTAAATCAAGATCTGATAAACTAGATAAACAGTCCCATAAACCCTATGGAAATAGAAGAAATCATTAAAAACCTCTCAATCAAATAAATAAATAAATAAATAATCTCAGGGTCAGTTGGTTTTAGTGCAAAATTCTACCAGATATTCAAAGAGCTAATACCAATATTCCTCAGATTATTCCACAAAGTAAAACAGGAAAGGACACGACTTAAATCATTCTATGAACCCACAGTTACTGATACCTAAATCACAAAAAGGCCCAACAAAGAAATAGAACTTCAGACCAGTTTCTCTTATGAACATCTTGGAAAAATAATCAAAAAAATTCTCACAAACCTAATCCAAGAACACATTTAACACATCATTCACCACAATCAAGTAGGTTTCATCCCAGGGATGTAAAGATAATTCAATATACAAAATTCCATAGCATAATCCTTTATGTAAACAAACTCAAAGGTTACGATTGGCCTAAGGAGTGGCACTATTAGTTAATGTGGCCTTGTTGGAGGAAGCATGTCACCTTTTGAATAGACCTTGAGACCCTCCTCCTAGCTGCCTGGAAGATAGTAGTCTTCTCCTGGTTGCCTTTTGAACAAGAGGAAGAACTCAGAGCTCCTCCTGCACAATGCCTGCCTTGGATAGTGTCATGTCCCTTCCATGATGATAATGGATTGAACCTCAGAACCAGTAAGCCAGCCCCAATTAAATGTTGTCCTTTATCAGATTTTCTTTGGACATTGTGTCTCTTTATAGTAATGGAAACCCTGGCCTTGTTGGGCACCAATGGGAGAAGAAGCCCTTGGTACTACCAAGGCTGGACCACCCAGTGTAGGGGAATATCAGGGCAGGGGGACAGTAAGGGGGAGTGGTTTGGGAGGGGGAACACCCTTATAGATGAAGGGGGAGAGGGAGGGAATAGGGAGCTTATGGACAGGAAACCAGGAAAGAGAATAACATTTGAAATGTAAATAAAAATATCCAATAAAAACTAAAATTAAAAAAAAGTAATGGAAACCCTATCTAAGACAATTGTGAAAGATGTTTACAGCCATGAACATTTGCCTGAATTTCCAATTTTGGTATGTTCTCATTTGCTGTAAGCATCTCCCCAGATATTCTTCATCACTTAAGTAAATATTAAGTGCTCCATTGTTCTATATCCATATGCTTTGACCATTCCTGTAAATGATCCTAGCGCCACATTATAATTCTTCATACTATCTACCACTCAAGGCCTTATACTTCCCTAGTTTCAGGTCTCAATAGAACATAGGTCAGTAATTCATTCCTATGTAAATTGCTTATCTTCTCTTGACAAAGAGAAGATAGCATTCACCTGATCTACTTTATTTGGTTTAGACTCTTGTTACACATGATTATGACTTTTCAACTAATGGCACTATTCAACTTTATTGTGCTTACTTGATTAAGAAAAAAATCAAATTTTCTTTTGGTAGAATGCTGATATTTTTCTTCAGGAGACAGAATATTTTCTGTTGAACCTCAGCTAACTTGAACATTCTCTTAAAAAAATAGTTAAAGGAGCTCAGAACCTTTTGGTTAAGATAGGTAGATAATAGAAGGTTTTTATTTCCACTTAGCCTATTACTAAGATGGTCAATTTTATAAATGGCTATCTTCAAACACAAATTTGTCCAATATATTGTAGAAAATGAAATTTGTATGTGTGTGTTTTTGTGTATGTGTGTGTGTGTTTGTGTGGTGTGTGTGTGTGTGTGTGTGTGTGTGTGTGTGTGTGTGTGTGTGTCTGTATGTGTGTGAGAAAGGGGGCAAGGAGAGAAATGATATGTAAGATGCTTGGTAACTTGTCTCTAAAAATAAGTGAGAAAATATTTTTTCAATATCTGATATATTTCCCTTTATAGTTCTACTAAATTATATTTTGACAGTTCTATCACTTTGTGTTATCCTAGACATATTTGAATATTACAGAGTACTGAGAGCCTTTATTTTAGCTTTCATAAGATTCTTCAAGTGCGGTGAGGTTTCTAAGGAAGGTTCAGAATCTCTGTTAATTTTAACTGTTTAATTTCTTGACCTTGATCTCTTTATTCATTAATGTCTTCGTACAAGATGACATTCTTAATTTTTGGCATAGTGAATGGATCAACAGACTTTTAACTAAAAGTCTATGCTTTCTAAAATTATGATATGGATGAGACTTTGTGTGCATGTATGTGTGTTTGCAGTACTCACTTTTCCAACTGTAATATCAATACAAAAACTATTTTAAATTAAGTAACTTGTTAGATATTTGAGGCAGTATAAACAGACAATAACATAAAAAGAACAATCTGACCTCAATAGACTAGACCAATTATTTCAAGCAGGGAAGAGCAGAAGCTTTCCAGCACAGGAAAGTAGTTCCTATGGGTAGAAAAAGCTGGCAGCAATGTTTTATAGGGGTGAAGTGAGGGTATTGTTTGCAGACACAAAGACCTAAGGCAATTCCAGTTCTGAAGTCTCATTTCCTTTGGATTGTCTGATTCAAGCAAGACTAATTACTTTAGGCTGACATATCAAGGTTATTTTTAAAATTCTGTCTTGTGACTCGGGCTTTCTATATATATATATATATGGAGAGAGAGAGAGAGAGAGAGAGAGAGAGAGAGAGAGGAGAGAGAGAGAGAGAGAGAGAGCGACTATTTTTTTTTATTATTATTATTTTTTTTTTTGGTTCTTTTTTTTTCGGAGCTGGGGACCGAACCCAGGAGAGAGCACTACTGATGATGGCATTTCTTTGGTCAATTTTTACCAAAGAATAGGCGACTGAATCTAGAATTTTCTGAGACTAGGAAACTACCCTACTAACAATGACAGGACACCATAGTACATATTACAGTTTGCAAAGACTAGTAGTGAAGGGTACATATTTTTTAATAAAACTAGTATTTGAACTAGGCTGTTTTGAGAAATGAATAAGCAATTGCACTGTTCATAACCAGATAAATAACAGTATTAGAAAAATTCCATCCAGTTTAGAACTAAATGTAAATTTTGGGAAAATAGGGCCATACACTTGGAATTCATTTTAGTATACACATATATGTGTGGAAAAGAATAAATATAATTAAAATTGATTGTAGCAAAGTGAAAATTTTTAAATAATCTGAAAACCTCCACAAAGACTGACATAGGGAATTACTGTCATAGAATAAAGTACGTGAAGATCAAGAGTCCTATCTTATAAAAAAGCTGACCAAACTAGAAAATCAAGGACTTTTGAAAAATCTTTTATAGAACTAAGATCACAGAGAAAACTGGTATGAAAAAAGTAATGATTTTGGTAGATAATACTATGGAGTAGCAAAGGAATGTGAAACTCCCCTGGTTCAATATTTTAATACATTTTACCTTTAGGATCTCCACAATTTCTCATGCTGAAGTGTCAAACAAGATCCCGCTGTGCTCTTTTTCCTTACCTAGGGACAGAGAAAGATTAATATTGAGAAATGTGTCCAGAGTGTTCACTGTAATAAAGTTCCACTCAGCAGGGAAAAGTACTTCATCAGAGACTTACCCTTGCTGAAAGATGCACATTCCTGACTCTGATACAGTTTTCTCTACCCTGCCAAAGTGGAGATAACTAAAAACATTTTTGAATAGCACAGGGACAAAGACTTGTTAAAAGTCTTTGAGTTGTGATAAGATTATAAACCACTTCCTCTCTTTGAATCCCGCCAGTAGGACTTAAATATAATAACAATGAAGGCGCTCCAAGATGCAGATTCTCTCTGAATAGCACTTGTGGTAATCTAAGCAGGAGGATACAAAAAGTGACATAAGAGAAATTTGTAGCCTTTAGCAGATGCAGGTATAATGAACATTAGAAGCAGTCCAGCTCTTAGACTTGTTATATAAAACATCACACCAAGCCTATTTGTGTCAGGTCCTTTTACCTAACATATCATGCCTGGGATTCAACAAAGACAAAATACAGTCTAAAAAGATAAAGTAGTGCTCAGAATCAGGCTTGGATGTAACAGTACCCTTGAAATAATGAAAGACGACCTTTAAAGTAATGTGATTGTTTTAATTTGAGAGAAAAAAAGGTGGTGCCATTTTAAAAGGGGTCCAGTGTGTGTTATATGGAGAATGCAATGTAAACACTATCACAGAATCAGAAGGAACTGTGAGAAACCAAAACTATCATAGAAATGAAAACTCTCTTTCATACACTCAATAACAGGCAGGCCATGACCAAGCAAAGAATCAATGAACTTGAAAATATATAACTAAAAACTTTTAACCTAAAATGTGCAGAACAAAAAAGACTGAAAAGAGAGTGCAGAAAAAATATACAAGAAGTATGGGGCTAAATGCTCTAATTACCCTAGATGTACAGAACACCAGAACACATGAAACTCAAGGATGAACAAAATGCGAATGCTTCACTCCTTTAAAAGGGGAACAAGAATACCCTTGGGAGGAAATAGGGAGGCAAAGTGTAGAACAGAGGCTGAAGGAACGCCCATTCAGAGCCTGCGCCACATGTGGCCCATACATATACAGCCACCAAACTAGATAAGATGGATGAAGCAAAGAAGTGCAGGCTGACAGGAACCAGATATAGATCTCTCCTAAGAGACACAGCCAGAATACAGCAAATACATAGGCGAATGCCAGCAGCAAACCACTGAACTGAGAACGGGACCCCCGTTGAAGGATCAGAGAAAGGACTGAAAGAGCTTGAAGGGGCTTCAGACCCCATAGGAACAACAATGCCAACCAACCAGAGCTTCCAGAGAATAAGCCACTACCCAAAGAATATACATGGACTGACCCTGGGCTCCAACTGCATAGGTAGCAATGAATAGCCTAGTAAGGGCACCAGTGGAAGGAGAAGCCCTTGACTGAACCCCCAGTGAACGGGATTGTTGGGGAGAGGGTGGTAATGGGAGGAGGATGGGGAGGGGAACACCGACGTAGAAGGGGAGGGGGAGGGGTTAGGGGGATGTTTGCCTGGAAACCGGGAAAGGTAATAACAATCGAAATGTAAATAAGAAATACCTAATTTAATAAAGATGGAGAAAAAAAGAAATATGGGACTGTTTCAGAAGAAGTAACATACAGAATTGTAATATTGGATGTAGAAAAATGAACAGAATAAATGAATATATGAAATCATAAGACAGAACATTGCAAAACTAATGGCATATCAAACCCATATTCAGGTAGGTAAGCAGTATAAACATTAATGGATCCTGCCTCTAAAAAATGAAACTACACCTAGATGTCATATTAAGCCTTAGAAGAGCAAAGAAAGAAAGATTCTAGTCATAAGGATTCACAAATGGTACTGTGTAAAATAAAAAGTTTATTTGTAAAGAGCTTAATTAGCAGAGCAAAGATATAGGCTACACAATAGAAAATTTGCCAGCTATTTGCTTGGCAAGGAACTAATATCCAGATTTCATAAAGAACACAAGACATTAAATTTCAAAAGTATGAAAAATTGAATCAATAATGGACAAATGAGTTCATAAATGGTTTTTAAAGGAAACACAAATGACCAGTATACACATTAAATTTTCTTATCAGCTTCCTCTTTAAGAGGCAGGGTTTTATCTAAATGTAAGCAGAATGACTATCTTCAAGAAAACAAACAAAAACAAATGCAATGAGTATGGGGGAGGGGGAGAAAGAAACACTTTTGTGGGATTGTAAATTATAGCAGCCATAATAAAAATCAATATGGAGTTTCCTCAAAAGAATAAAAATTATCATATACAATCTAGATATACCACTCCTGGGTAAATAACTGTCAATGAAATACAAAATAACAAACAACAACAAAAATAGTACAGCTCTTATCTTAAAGGGAAAGAGACAGTTTATTCTGGACTTAATTTGGGTAACCATCACCTAGAAACAAAGATTTAGATTACTCCAAGTTCCATATTTCAATGTGGAAGCATTTTTTTCATAATGTTTAATTGGTTTACAGTTGCTACAGAAGATGGGAGAAGCTTTTCTATAGGCCTAAAATACCATCTCATGACAATCTTAGCTTTTAAGTTCCAGAAGCCAGTGGGTTTCTTAAGCTAATAAATTCTAAATATTTTATTAGCCATAGGATACAGAAGTGGGCAAGAAATTGCTGTTTTAGAGGTAAAACCAGACAATCAGTTTCTTTGTACCATGTGCATCAATGTACTGGTGAGGATGTGGAACAATGGGAACACTCCTCCATTGCTGGTTGGAATGCAAATTGTACAATAACTTTGAAAATCAATTTGGTTGTTTCTCAGAAAATTGGGAATAATTCTACATCAAGACCCAGGTACCCTACTCTTGGGCATATATCCAAAGAATGCCCCACTATATACCACAGGGACAGTTGCTCAACTTTGTTCATCTTTATTAGTAATAGCTAGAAACTGGAAACAACATAGATGTCACTCAATTGAAGAATGGATAAAGAAAATGTGTTGCATCTATACAATGAAACAAGATCATCATGAAATTTGTAGGCAAATGGATGGAACTTGGGAATATCATGCTGAATGAGGTCATGTAAATGCAGAAAATCATGAATGGTATATACTCACTCATAATTAGACATTAGCCATAAAGTGCAGGGTAACTGTGCTATAATTCATAGACCAAAAGAAATTGAGTAATAATGGGGGCCCAAGGGAGGATGTATGAGTCTCATTCAGAAGGGGAAACAAAAGAGTTATTAGAGATGAATATAGGGAAGGAACCTGGTGGGAGAGATGGTGAGGTATATGAAGATGGTGACTGAGTGTCTGGTGAAATGGGCGGGAGAAGGCTGAGAGTAAGAATGGAAATTGGTGGTTGGGGGGACATCTCTGATGGCTAGCTGAAGACCTGGCATGAGGGAGGATATGGGGAGTCTATGGCATAACACTAACTATGATTCTTACCAGTAAGGTATATAAAGAATGGAGTGGTCAACTCTTTTTAGCCAGGTACAACTTCCAGTGGAAAGAGAGGGACATCACACCACCCACAAAAACTTCAACCTAAAACTGGTGCCATTTGAAAGATGCACAGGGATAAAGACAGATCAGAGACTGAGCAAATGGCCAAGCAATGACTGGTCCAAAATTGAGAGCTATCACATGGGAGAGAGCCAACTACTGACATTATTAATGATACTCTGCTATAAATGCAGACAGGAACCTAGCATACCTGTCTCCTGAGATGCTTTGCCCAGCAGCAAATGGAGGCAGATGCAGAGACCCACAGCTAAACATAAAGAGGAGCTCATGGAGTGGAAGAGTGTTGAAAAGAATTGAGCAAGCTGAGGGGTTAAGGACTTCACAAGACTTAGGGAGCCAACTAGCCTAGACTCATAGGTGCTCAGATAGACCTAACCACCAACCAAAGGCCATTCAGGGGCAGGACCTGTACCCTGTACACAATTGGAGCAGATATAATGTTTGGTCTTCATATGGGTTCCCTAACAATTAGAGCAGCAGCTGTCCCTGAGTCTATTTCCTGCCATTTGATACCTTTCCCCTACCTGGACTGCCTGGTTTGGCCTCAGTGGGAGAGAAGGTACTTAGTCCTTTTGGGACTACATATCCCATGGTAGGATAGTATCCAGTGGGGACTTCCCCTCCTCCCAGAAGGAGAGGGGTAATAATGTGATGTATATATAAGGGAAGGACTGAGAAGAGAGGAGGGAGTGGGCTGTGATTGGGATGCCATGTGTATAAAAATAAATTATGAAATACAGAAAAAGAATATATGATAATTTCAAGTGTACATAGCATGTCATCAAAACTGCCTCAGATTTTAAAAAAAACTATATTTTGAGTTACATATTAAAAATTAAGACAATAGAAAAATCAATAAAAATGAAAACTGGTTTTGCAAAATAGTAAAAGAAAGTAAAATTTTATCTAGGATAAGAAAGAATAGATAAATTATTATCATCAGAAATAAAAGCAAGGTATCATTATTAAGACTACACAGGTATTAAAATTTGTTTTTAGATTTATTTTATGTTTAATAATGTGTTTGTCTGCATGCCTTTATGTATACCACACATGTTACTGCAGGATTCCCTAGAACTGCAGTCCACCATGTGGGTGCTAGGAACCAAACTGATCCTTTGTAACAATAGTAAATACTCTTCAGTACTTGCTATGCAAGCACTGCCTTTGAGCTACAACTCCAGCCCATGTTATGCCCCTAGTTTTAATAAAGTGTTTTGAAGTGAACTAATTCTTGGAATAAGCTATAAAATATGAAACTTGATAACTTTAGGAATCAGTAAGGTCTATAAAACTAAAAGCAAGGACACAATACATAAACTATTTATTCTAGTTGACATGTTGAGTCTTAGAATAGTATTTATGGTACTATTACTTACATGTACTAGAATTGAATAATTAAGTAAATAAATTATTATTGTTGAAAGACATTTTCTGTCACTGGCAAAAAAATTCAGAAGCCAGCATTTACAGTGGTAGAATATGGTAATGGGGAAAACTTAAGAGCCATTTGTACAAATTTGTGTTTAATTTAATTAATATAGAGATTGCTACATAGAGGAAAATAGTTACAATATTTGGTTTATTGTTACAAATATACTCTAGTAGTGTAAGATGTTAATAGGAAAAATTGGGGATAGGGAGATATGGAAAGCCTGTACAATCTTTGTAATTTTGTTCTAACCTTTAAAGTGCTTTTAAATTAAATATTTACATTAAAAATATCAGAAATATATATTTATATACACTGAATATATATACATATGTATATACATATACACTGAATATTACATATACACTGAATACATTTAATTGGATATAGTCTAGGTCCTTCAAGTAAATATTGATTCATATCTATTATTCACTTACCTTTCATATACTGAATGTGCCCTTAATTAAATATAAAGTATTATTCATATTTTTTGTCGGGGACCAGACGTCCGAACTAAGCAAAGCTAGAGCCCTGCCCTGAGCAGATTCCTGTGAAGGGCTTGACCTTTTCAAAGAACTTGTCCCTGGAAGACTGTTGCCTCAGTGTCTAAGGAGGATATCTTGCAGTTTAGAGATTTACCCTATATCCTTGGGTACTTCCCAGTACTTCCCCTGCCCTAAGCTTCAGTTCCTGCTTCAATTCCTGCTTCAGAGCTTTAAATGCTGTACATTCCTCTCAATAAACAGACCTTGACAAGGACACTGCTTGGTCTCGCTCCTCTTTCTCGCCCGTTCTCCCGAAGGTATGGGTCCCCCTCGACCCCCACAAATACCTGGGTCCCTGCTGGTGGGGGCATATTTTTTCTTTCATTTTCTTGGCCATTTGAGACAGAATACCATATATCCTAGACTGGCCTTGGATTCACTATGAAGTGGAAGACAACTTTCAACTCTTACTACTGAGTCCTTTTTGCTGTGATTACAGGCATGTACTTTTGCTCAAGTATTTTTTAATAGTTTTATAATGTGTTAAATAATATTGGAAATATTTTATTATATTATGGTATATTATATTTTGTATACTCTATATTGTATACTGTTACTACAGATTATGTAATATATTATGCTTTATATGTCATATATTATATATGTACATGTGTATATATATATATGTGTCTGTGTGTGTAATGTATATATAAATATAATTAGTTGATATAGCGTCTCATTCTAGCACTTTCTATCTGGAACTTGCTATATGTGAGGCTGACCTCACACATGCAGAGGTCCTTATGATTCAAATTCATTAGAGCTGAGAACAGGGGTGTATGTCCCCATACCTGAGAAGTAATGTCATAAAGATACTGTCTTAAAGATATAAAGTGGAAAGCATTATAGGAAACTACCCAACATCTATTTCTGGTCTTCATAAGCTCCTAGAGGTGTAAAGGCACATGAACTCAAACATATATCATATACGCACCACCAACACCATCACTATCATCACACAAGTTACCCAATTACTGACTTTATTGTAGGAATTTTTCCTTCTCCTTTGGATACATAACAGATCACTATTTCTAGCTTCTTCTGGTCTATAAAGCAATCTATTAAATGTAAAACAAAGAAGAACATTGTGCTAGTATACCTTACTAAGTTTGTATAATACTTCAAAAGTACTCAAAATCAATGATGTGTTTCTATTTTATTGTTAAAGGCACAGAAAACAGGAATGTATTTTTGTTTTCAGACAATGAAAGCTTTTGCTATGTTACAAATTACTGCTGTCTGGCTGAGGAGAAAGGACTTCAAAATCACCTTTTCACTATTGCTAATCACCTTTTGAAGTAAATGTCAGTTAGGATGATAATTATTAAACCACTTTCATTAATTGATCAAAGTAAGGGACATTTCTTTCACCAAAGACAATTAAAATTATACCTTCTTAAAAGCTGTCTACAGATTAGTTTCCTTAAGGAAACACCTACTTGTGACTTGTGATTATCTTGCAGAACACATTATTAGAACCTGCGAACATTAAAGAGTAGGAAGTTTTCTGTTTCTTCAAGGTATTTTTTACCTTGAATGAAATTAACATGAAGCATAACGCTCAATCTCTAATATCTTTAAAGTTTCTGCTGAGAATCATTTTGATCAACGTGACTTTGTATGTGACCTGCACCTTTTCCTTTGCAGCTTTTCTTTTAATACCCTTTATTAATTATGGATATTTAGTGTTTTAGCCATAATATAATGCAGAATGTTTCTTTTCTGATCCTATTTATTTTATTTTCTACGGGCTTCCTGTACTGAAATGGGTATCTCCTTCTTTATATTTGAGAAATTATCTTCTGACTTTCTTGAAAATATTATCTATGCCTTTGTGCAACAGGGCAAGACAGCGCAAAGGTTCCTGCATTTTGGACTTATGCTTGAAGTCTTTTTAAGTTTGACTAGAATTTGATCGCTTTGATAGAAAGTCCTTTGGAAAATTATCAACGCTAATCTAGGAACCTGAGGTAAAGATGTCCCAGCTAATTTATCTCAGCTTCTGTTAAACTGCCTGCTTCTGCAAAACCTCTCCCTCCAGCTGGCTACAATGGTTTTGCTAATCTGCTTGCTTTCTTTTTTCCTTTTTCCATCTTTTATTAACTTGGGAATTTTTTATTTACATTTCATTGTTATTCCTTTCCCAGTCTGGGGCCAACATCACCCTAACCCTCCCTCCCTTCTATATAGATGTTCCTCCCCATCCTCCCCGATTACTGCCCTCCCATCAACAATCACATTCAATGAGGGTTCAGTCTTGGCAGGACCCAGGGCTTCCCCTTCCACTGGTGCTCTTACTAGGCTATTCATTGCTACCTATGAGGTTGGAGCCCAGGGTCAGTCCATGTATAGTCTTTGGGTAGTGGCTTAGTCCCTGGAAGCTCTGGTTGGTTGGCATTGTTGTTCCCATGGGGTCTCAAGCTCCTTCAAGCTCTTTCAGTCCTTTCTCTAATTCCTTCAACGAGGGTCCTGTTCTCAGTTCAGTGGTTTGCTGCTGGCATTCGCCTATGTATTTGCTGTATTCTGGCTGTGTCTCTCAGGAGAGATCTACATCCAGTTCCTGCTGGCCTGCACTTCTTTACTTCATCCATCTTATCTAGTTTGGTGGCTGTATATGTATGTGCCACATGTGGGGCAGGCACTGAATGGGTGTTCCTTCTGCCTCTGTTCTAAACTTTGCCTCCCTATTTCCTCCCAAGGGTATTCTTGTTCCCCTTTTAAAGAAGGAGTGAGTGAGGCATTTGCATTTTGGTCATCCTTCTTGAGTTTCAGGTGTTCTGTGCATCTAGGGTAATTTGAACATTTGGGCTAATATTCACTTATCAATGAGTGCATACCATGTGTGTTTTTCTGATTGATTACCTCACTCAGGATGATATTTTTTTTTTTTTTTTTTTCCGGAGTTGGGGATCGAACCCAGGGCCTTTATGCCTTTAGGTAAGCGCTCTACCACTGAGCTAAATCCCCAACCCCAGGATGATATTTTTAGTTCCAATCCATTTGCCTATGGATTCTTAAAAGTCATTGTTTTTGATAGCTGAGTAACATTCCATTGTTTAGATGTACCACATTTTCTGTATCCATTCCTCTGTTGAAGGTCATCTGGGTTCTTTCCAGCTTCTGGCTATTATAAATAAGGCAGCTATGAACATAGTGGAGCATGTGGCTTTTTATATGCTGAATGGCTGAGAAACACCTAAAGAAATGTTCAACATCTTTAGTTATAAGGGAAATGCAAATCAAAACAACCCTGAGATTTCACCTCACGCCAGTGAGAATAGCTAAGATCAAAAACTCAGGTGACAGCAAATGCTGGGGAGGATGTGGAGAAAGAGGAACACTCCTCCATTGTTGGTGGGATTGCAGATTGGTACAACCATTCTGGAAATCAGTCTGTAGGGTCCTCAGAAAATTGGATATTGAACTACCTAAGGACCTAGCTATACCTCTCTTGGGCATATCTGCTTGCTTTCTTAAAAGCTTCCCCTTCAGCTGGTGAGATAGCAGGATGTGGTTTTTGCCTTTAAAAGTTTCTTCCTCTAAACACTCAGTGCTGTATTTCGGTCCTAAATACCTGAGTTGGAGCTGGGTAAAATAAGACTTTTAATTGGCTATAGTCTGGATCTGAGTGGTGGGCTTCCTGTAACATCTGGCCTAGGATTCTTTTCCTTTGTTCCCAATTTACAAGTCTGGACTTTTCATAAAGTCCCACAAATCTATCCTGTTTCATTCATATGCTTTAAAAATTGTCACTGACTATAATTAAATGATCTAATCCTTTTACGTTATTCTCAAGCCCTGATATACTGTCCTTTCAAGGCTTGATTTTATTGGATGAAATTTTATGCTGAAATTTTTACTTGGCTTATTATTTTTTTCATTTCTAATTTCATTTCAGTTTGTATTTTCTTTGATATTTTTGTCTCTTGTTGAACTCTGAAGGTTTCATAACCTAAAAGCCACAGGTGGGCTGAGAAACTCCTGAAAGGAGAGTTAACTTAGCTGATAACACTGTGTGGGCTGTTAGGATCAAGGCTTAGCATAAGAACTTCTTCTTCTGTCTACTACTTTGAGACTGCAGGGCAATTGATCATCAGATGGAATCTCCCATCCCCAAATTCTCCCTTTCAGTCCTATAAAACATCAAACCCCTTATCCTACATGAGCACAGTCTACCCTCCTCCTGACAGACTAGGGTCCTTCATTGTTCTGACTAAAGACAATCTGCTTCTGGAGATGAATGTATCCTTTATTTTATTTTCATGTTTTCCTCCACTTGTCTGAATCTTACAAAGTTCATTTTCATATCCAGAATTGGCTTTTCTATACCATTAAGCTGCTAGTATTTTCTGAGAATTCAATACAGCTATTAATTGTATCCTCTTTGAACATATTCACATGCTGCTTTACATGTCCTCTTTGTGATGCAGGATGTGCAGGATCTTTGTTGTATTTATGATTATTCCTTTGATTTCTTTTTTCTAAAATCTCAGCTAATCATTGGTGTTTAGCAGAAGTTATTAAATAAGAATGTACATTTTGGAAGACACATCTTGCTTTTCTTTTCATTACTTCAATTGACCTAGCAGATATCAAGATATAATTTAAAAAACAATGTCTCAACTCCACCAGCAGACTACTAAAACAATGGGTCTGAAGAAATCAGAATTTCCTGAATTTTTACTGAGAAAAAATGCCTACCAGAGAGAACTTGTCTCATGCCAAAGAGATTCCATATAGTTCGCGATGTGTAAGGCCATCTTGCAGGATGAGACTGGAGCCTAGAAAATGTGGGTAGGAATATAACTTGACTGAAACTGCATAGATATTTATATTATTGGTCCTTCATTTAAATTATAATCTCACTTCAGAATCCCTATGGACTTTGCAGTGTAGGTGGACCTCTCTGGCCCTCTTTGTACCACGAAACATTGAATAAATTTCCTTTTTCTGCTTTCCACCATTAGTTTGGTTTCTTTTAATAGCTTATTGAGGATGAGTGACAACTCCATAATATTACTAGTTGTTTTACATTGGAATTTGCCCTTTTTGAGTTAGATAAGACTTTCTGGTATACCTAAGTTTCTCATGAAAGTTGTGTGTCACTTTTTCTTGTCATCTATCCTCAATAAGACAATTAAAAGAGCCAAGCTGAATGTATTTCGTATGCTTTTACTTAGAATTTTTTCCCTTTGTCCTATCCTATTCTGCTTTGTTTATTTTTATCTTATTGTATGATTGTCCCTTAGTTGAGTCTCTGTTTACTAATGTGAGACAAAAAAGGTATGGAATCTAATGGGCGGGAAGATGGGAAGGACCTCAGAGAAGTTGGAAAAGGGATAACAGAATATATGTTTGGAAAATAATCTACTTTTGTTGAAAAAAGAATTATAAAAACCCACAATGTTCAATTTTAAAAAGTACAAAGCAGAGGCTAAAGTGGTGGCTCAAAGGTTAAAAGGAATGGCTGCCCTTCCAGAGGACCTAGGTTTGATCCCCAACATCCGCACAACTCACAACTGACTTTAACTGCAGTTGCAGGGTGTCCAGTATCCTCTTATGGCCTCTATAAGCACTAGGTACTCACCAGGTACACAGACATACATGCAGGCAAAAGAGCCACATGCATAATCAAAACTAATAAAGGAGAAAACAGAAAAATGGTGAATTATTTAATGAGCAATAATTGGGAAAGAGGAATAAAAAAATAAATTACTCATGTAGTACTGAAGTGAGATTCAAGTTTAAATAGAGATGGTGAAGAATATTCACATCCACAGTCCATGTCAAATTGTGCTCCCCACCTTTTTAACCAATTTTTTTTGTATGTGTGTGTACTTATCATTGCCTGTTCTATGTATGTCCCTTTCCTCTATTACTTACCCAACAACTTAATAATACTAATCACTCATCTCATTGTAATTTTGGCTTTCTTTCTCTTGTATATTTTGCATTTAACTACAATAACTATTTTTTGAGACCACAATGTATTATTGGTATGCTTTCATTCTCTAAAACTGGAAAAAGTGGCTGTTTTGTAGCAAAATGCTATTATTTATTTCAGCTATGAAATTTTAAAAATCAGATATTTTATTTATTACATTTCAAATGTTATCCCTTTTCCAAGTTTCTGCTCTAGAAATTCCCTATCCAATCCCCCTCTCCCTGCTTCTATGAAGACACTCCCCCACACACCCAAACACTCCTGCTTCCCTGTCATGGCACCTCCCTACACTGGGGCATCTAACCTTCATAGGACCAAGTACCTCTCCTTTCACTGATGCCCAACAAGGCCATCCTCTGCTACATATGCAGCTGGAGCCATGGGTCACCTCATGTGTACTCTTTGGTTGGTGTTTTACTCCCTGGGAGCTCTGGTGTGTCTGGGTTGGTTGATATTATTGTTCTTCCTTTGGGATTGCAAACCCCTTCATCTCCTTCAGTCCTTTCTCTAACTCCTCCATTGGGGTATCCATGCTCAATCCAATGGTTGGCTGCATGCATCCACCACTGTATTTGTCAGGATCTGGCAGAGCCTTTCAAGAAACAGCTATATCAGTCTCCTGTCAGCAAGCACTTCTTGGCATCCACAATAGTGTCTGGTTTTGCTGGCTGTATATGGGATGGATCCCCAGGTGGGGCTGGCTCTGGATGGCCTTTCCTTAAGTCTCTGCTCCATACTTTGTTTCTGTATTTCCTTTATACAGGAGCAATTCTGGGTTAAAAATTTGGAGATGAGTGAGTGGTCCTCCAACCAGGAACCACGCCTAACCACTGGATATGGTCTCTATAGGTTTGCCCTTCTCTCTTGGGCATTTCAGCTAATGTCATCCCCACTATGCCCTGCGAGCCTACTGCTTTCCTTGCATCTGGGACTTGTTGGTAGCTTCCCTCAGTTCCCCATCCCCCATTGCTACACACCTCTTTCAAATTCCTGACCCTCTGTATAGCATTCCAGTCTCCTCCCATACCTGATCCTGCCCCCCTTTTCCAACTTCCCATCCTCTCTTCCTCCAAAGTCCCTCACACCCTCTGTTCCCCACAAGTATTTTTTTTCCTCTAAGAAAGATTGACATCTACACTTTGTCTTCTTTGCTTGCCAGGCTTCATATGGTCTCAGCACTTGCATTCTGAGCTTTGGGGCTAATAATATTCATTTATCAGTGAGTACATACCATGGTGATCTGACTGAGTTAATCTCACTTAGGATGACATTTTCGTTCCATCATTTGTCTAAGAATTCTGCTGCAGTTAGTGCTCGTAACCACTTTTGTTAAAGTACTCCATTATAGCAAATGCTACCACATTTTCTGTATCCATTCCTCTGTTGAAAGACATCTGGATTCTTTCAAGTCACTGGCTTCTCATCAAATAAGACCTACAATGAACATAGTGGAGCATGTGTCCTTATGTGTTACAGTCATCTTTTTGGGTATATGCCCAGGAGTAGGTATAGCCAGTCTCTGGTGGCAGTACTATACCTTAATTTTCTGAGCACACTAACGATTTCCAGAGTAGTTACAGTGACAGCTTGCAATCTCACTCATAGAGGAGTGATATCCTTTCTCACATCCTCACTCAGCATCTATTCTCACCTGAGTGATCTTAGGTGCGAGGTGGAAATCTCAGGTTGTTTTGATTTGCATTTTCCCTGATGACTAGAGTGACTGAATCTTCTATGTAGGTGCTTTTACAGGTGTTTAATATTCCTTAGTAGAATTCTTTTGTTTAGGCTCTGTTTCCTGACTAGGATTATTTGGTCTCTGGAGTCTAACTATAGCGTGCATGTATGGATAGTAACCCTTCACTCAGATGTAGAATTGACAGCAATCTGTTGGTTGCTGTTTTGTCCTAATGACAGTGTCGCTTTGCCTAGCCAGGCTTGCTATGTAGCTTTTGATTTCCAAGTTCTGTTTCATAATTTTCTTTTATATAGCACTTCTATTTATGTGAGTTTGGCACATAACTTTTCTTTATCCTTTTTCAGTATATCAACTCTTGCACTTTGAGTTTCTGCTATCTTTTCTGCATCCAGATATTTGAGTTAGTGATATTCATATATTAATAAAATTTTATATGTTAAATGTATTTTAACCAGATATTTTGCAGTATACCTCCTTTCGAGGTCGTCTTGCCTTAAAGCTTCCTCAACATTACCATCTCAGTGTCCCTACATCTAGCATCGTAACACGCAGTATACATGATATGTGCATTATAAAATCTGCATTATGTCTCATAGCATAATATATTCTGATCAATTTTCCCTTCTCTCATCTCTTACTACCTCCTTCACACTTTCCCCATCTTTCCAACTGCGCACCTTCCTTCCTCTCTCGTAAGAAAACAGGCAGCTCATAAACAAACATAATGCGAAAGTGAACAAAAGTAACAAACAAGATACTTGAGACCAGAGACAATGCATGCAAAGACGCAGACATAGATATATACACACCTTGAAAACTGAGAGCCACAATACGAGCATGTACAAAACCTGAAACTAGATAGACGACCAGGAGGATATGGTAAGAATAAAAGAGAAGCCTAAACATAGCACTAGACAAAAACAAACCAAACATATCCAAGGATACCTTTTGAGTTAGTTTATGTGACCACTGTCTGTTAAGCTGGGCACTGTGTGCATGCTAGCAGTGATTTTGAGTGCAGACCCAGTTGATTCCCTGGAGAAACTTAACTTTTCCTATGTGAGCAGTTTGTCATTTTGAAACAGCCTTCCTGTGGCAATGGGAGACATGCATCTACTACTACTTCACCACTGAGACCTATGCAAGCCCTGTGTGTACTGTGACAATCTCTCAGAGTTCAACACATGTGCACGTCCCATCTGTGTCCTGAAAGAGCACTTCTTTTCCTTGGTGTCTTTCTACATCCATACTAGCACCAGTCTGAAGCATCCCATCTTCCTGCATAGTCTCCTGAGCTCTAGAAAGAGATTTGATTTAGGACTGAGTATTCAGAGAAAAGCGCATGCTCTGTGCACATTGTCCAGTTAAAGGGTCTCTTGGTTCATTTTGGCTTCCCACAGGGAAAACATTTCTCCGATAGGCTGAATAACATGGCTTAATGACTGATCAGTTTTGTCCTACTAGAAATGTGTAACATGTGCCTTATGCCTCAACTATTCACCTATGATGAGACAGAGTAAGAATTCGAGCCACATCAAAAACTCATAAATCACTGAGGGGTTGAGCCCTCTTTCTATTTTGCTACCATATTTGTATGCATTGTCGATCATGTGACAGTATAGTCCTGCTGCCATAGACGATGAGGCATTTTAATCTCTAGAGATTTTGATTATGTGGTCTTTCACCTAATGATACAACTATTTTTCCTCTTACATTTATATGCATTTATGGTGGCTTTTGAATAAAATTGACTTCATGACTATATGTTCGAAATGCTTAGGGAGAGGCAGAGGAATGAATGTTGGAGGAAATGTGGACTTGTTGAGGTACGTATGGCACTTGTTGAGAAGTGAATGGCCCTGGGGTGAGCTTTGGGCTTTCAAATTGCCCAAGTGTGAGCATGCAGTGGCTTTCTATTTCCTGTATAGCCTATGGCTCCAGACTCTTAGCTTTGGCACCTGTAGGACTGCCTGCTGTCAGGTTTCATTATAATTCTAATATGAACAGACATGGCTGACTGATTGTCCGCCTTTAAGGGGTTGCTGTGGTTGTACGGTGCAGCAATGGAAACCCTAGCTAGTGTGCTCTCTCTTTCTCCTACAATATCAAAATTTGTTTTTTGTCAGAAACCATTTACTAACATAGATATTAGCTCTCTGTTTGTCTACAAGAATCTCTTCATCCTGTCCTTTGTATGAAGATCCCTCCCACATTGGGTTAGATCATTAAGTTTTTGTTTTGTTTTATTTTATTCTAGTAAAATAACTGCAAAAAGTATATCTCTAAGGATACTTGACACCTGAGCATAATTTTAATTTTTTATCCTCAATTATGCTGAAATTATCATTAACATTTACCTATTTATTTATTTGTTGATATTGTTCTTACCTGAGATGTGTATTCATATCGCTTCTGCTATATTCTTTTTGTCAACCTTTTACCACACCATACTTCTTGTTGATATACTTAAGTTTGAAATTATTATGACCTTTTTACATTAGATATTCATGTAGTTATATACTAATGAGGCAAATGGCAGTTACCCCTAACCAGTTTATACATTTATTTATGATTGTTTGTTACTAGGTAGACTCAAGAGGGTAACTAAAAAATAATTATAAATTGGAATAACAGCTTTGAGCAGAGCTATTTTTATAAGAAAGTTGCAATATGTTTATTATCTGGAAAGACTATAATAGTTTCTTTTCCTTCATTTGGTTTCCTATAAATTCAGTTAGTACTTATTCCATGATCCTTAGCACTTGGCCTCATCTGTCTCTGTATTTGAAATGAAAATTTCATATGACAGAGTAGATGATATTGTGTGGCTTTACAGAAGCTAGAAGTAAAGAAGAAAAGATACCACTAACCATTTGGAAAACAATGGATAGGATACTTGCTAAATCAGAAATTGGGATGAATCAGCGTTTTAATGAAAGAACAATGAAAGTCAAAAAGTGGTGTTATGATCATTCCAGTATATAATTAAAACTTGGATGAACCACAAAGTTTATGAAGTAAATCATATACTGAACTTTATAAGTTCATTTTAACAAGTATTATACGGAATATTGTGGAAGACAAGCATTAAAATAGTTGCTACTTCTGATTGACTGGAGTTGATGAAAATCAAGATTCTTTTTTTGTTTGTTTTTTTTTGTTTTTGTTTTGTTTTGTTTTTTCTTTTGAGACAGAATCTAATGTAGCCCAGCCTAATCTTATTTTGAAGTTGATTATTTAATTTCTGACCCTTGTGCCTCTATTTCCTAAATACTACAGTTGCATTATCACTACCGCCCACTTGTTTAAAAATTATTAGAAAATAGAAACACAGGTTTCTTGCATTTCAAGCAAGTACTCCCTCAGACCAAAGCAAATTTGTAGGTCAAAGTTTACTCATATTGATTCCAAACATGGTTTGCTTTTCCTTACCAATATATATATATATATATATATATATATATATTTAGTTCTTTTTTAAGGGGCTGGGGACCCGAACCAGGGCTGTGCTTCCTAAACAGCTCTACCACTGAGCTAAATCCCCAACCCCTCTCATACAGTATGCAGTCATGTTCCTAACCCTTCTAACTTCTCCCCAATTCTCTTCTCGCTTACCCAAAATACTATGCTTGTCCCTCTCTCTCTCTCTCTCTCTCTCTCTCTCTCTCTCGTTCACTCGCTCTCCTAAGCTCTCGCTCTCCTAGCTCTCTCGCTCTCGCTCTCTTGCTCTCTGTCCTCACCCAGAAAAAATCGCCTACAATCCACACACACACACACAAAAAAAAACAAACAAACAAAAAAAACAAAGCCAAACAAAAGGGCCAAGGGCAACAAAACAAAAAGTTCTACTGAATCAAAACTCAAAAAGAATCGTGGGTGCTTTTGTGTAACTTCTCTCCTAAATTTATGGAATGTGATTGATATACAGTGACAGTCAATAGGAGAACATATTTTTTCAAAAGTGGTTTTGTTGGAAATTTTGAAATAGCTTTTATAGTAAATGGAAAAAAGTCATTCATATTTAATTATCCATAATAAAAGTGAGAAATGTATACTACCCATTGCGTTTTAACTCTCATGTGGGTGGGAATCATATGTTACTATTTTGGCACAGTACACAGGTAGGAGGTATGAAGAGAAGGACAATCAGAAACCCTAAGAAAGGAGGAGAAATTAAGTATGCAAGAGAAAATAACAGTAATAGGAAGTAAATCAGCAATATGTTCTGTGAGTCCATACACAAAAGAAGACAGATAGATGATACTAGTATGTCGGTTTAAAACAACCTACAGTTTAGTTTTATAAATACCAAATTATATAACACAGATAATTATTGGTGGTTAAAACATTATGCACATTTGGCTGAGACATGGGGTTGAATAGCAGCAAAAATAATAATATGCTAAACGTTAATGTTTGTTTCTTTTTATAAAACACAGGGAAATTCTCGTAATATCTTATAAATATTGTTTTGTTTTAATAGAGACAATGTAGGTTTTAGGCATTTTAATTCAAATTAAGAGTGTAATATAATTTCCTTAAAGCTAATGATATATTATGTGAAAACCATACTAATATGAACATGTATAACAGAGTGTATGTAATTACTTGGATACTAGTACTTAATTTGATTGTTTCTAAACATTAATAGTTTTTCATTTATCATTTTCTGTCTTTTAAAAAGCACAAGTTTGATGCTTCAAGTTTTTGGCTTTGGGGATAAACATAAAAATAATTGTGAAAGTTACTGAAAATAAAGTCCTACATGTTGATTCAGTGTTTCAGTAATTAATATGGGTAAAAATTATAGTGAATAAGTATAGATACATGAAATGGAAAGATAGATTAAAACTCTCTTTCTGTTATTTTTCAATGATATTATAAATGATAATAATCCTTTTGAAACATGTTGAATGTTGATAACATTCAATGACTTTAAGAATGGGTAGTTGCTGTGATGGTTTAAATGATAAACACTCTCCCATATGTTCATGAACATGAGTGCTTGGTCCTGGACTGGTGGCACTGTTTGAAGTCATGTATTTTTTAGATGATGGAGCTCTTGCTGGATGGGTACTTCACTGGGGAAGGACTTTAAGGATTCAAAATTGCCCCATGAATTTAGAAAGGTATAAACTGGTGATTTTAGCAAAATAAGGGTTTTTTTTTTGTTTTGTTTTTGTTTTTGTTTTTATTAACTTGATGTTTCTTATTTACATTTGAATGTTTATTCCCTTTTCGGTTCAGGCAAACATCCCCTAATCCCTCCCCCTCTCCTTCTTTATGGGTGTTCCCCTCCCCACCGTCCCCCCATTGCGCCCTACTAACGTCACTTTCATAAGTTCAGTCTGCCAAGTTAAGGCTTCCCGTCTGCGATGATCTTACTAGGATTTCGTACTACCTGGGGTCAAGTCCAGGTCCAATTATGTATAGTCTTTGCAAGAGTAGCTTATTCCTAAGAGCTCTGTTGCCAAGCATTGTTGTTCCTTAAGGAATTGACCTTTAAAACTCTTCAGTTCTTTCTCTGATTCCAGCCAGCAGGGGTCCCTATTCTCAGTTCAGTGGTTTGCTGCTGGCATTCGCCTCTCTATGTTGCTGTATTCTGGCTGTGTCTCTCAGGAGAGATCTACATCCGGCTCCTGTCGGCCTGCACTTCTTTGCTTCATCCATCTAGTCTAATTGGGTGGCTGTATATGCATGGGCCACATGTGGGGCAGGCTCTGAATGTGTGTTCCTTCTGTCTCTGTTTTAATCTTTGCCTCTCTATTCCCTGCCAAGGGTATTCTTGTTCCCCTTTTAAAGAAGGAGTGAAGCATTCACATTTTGATCATACGTCTTGAGTTTCATGTGTTGTATGCATCTAGGGTAATTCAAGCCCAAAATAAGGTTTTTGAGATAGAGCTCAAAGTTGTGGGATAACTGAGAAATGTTGGAGAGAAAAAGGGACATGGGGAAAGGATTGCCGAGCATATTTTAACCTCTTTCACTGTCAGTAACCTAAATTCCTAGGCTGCGTACAAATGGTGTCTTTAAATATTGGGACATATAAAGGAATAGCTTCTGGCTGTGCATTTAAAGAATATCTATTTGTTTTGGGGTAGGTTGCTTCTATATAATAATTTTGAGTTTAGTTTCAAAACTTGCTACATTCCTGCCTCTGTTTGATGAATGTTAGAATTATAGAGCCTGCTCTAACGTGGCTCTCTTAAATTTTATTCTCAATTGAAGAAAATAACATTTAGAATAAATTAGTTTTTTCTTTTAAATTTAAGTTGCTTTTGTGTTCATGTGTATGGTTTGGGTACAGAAGTCAGAAAACAACTCACCTCACTGGATCTCGACTTTCCTAGTGCTATGACCCTTTCATATAGTTCCTAAGGTTATGGTGACCTCCATCAATAAAATTAATTTTGATTTTAGTTCACAACTGTAATTTTCCTATTGTTATGAATCATAATGTAAATGTCTTGTATATAAGATATATAACACGTGACCTCTGTGAGGTTGTGACACAGAGATTGAGAACCACTGAGTTATTCTCTTTCTACCATGTGAGTTCTGAGGACTGAACTCATGTAATCAGGCTTAGTCACATGTGCTTTTTACTCTCTAAACCACCTTGCCATACTTTTATCCATTTTAAACCACAGGTATTAGGCCTTTCCTATTCTGATCTACCTTATATAGACCTTACCTGTGAGTATTCCAGATTTTAATTATCCTGAAAACTAATGTAATTATTTGAAATACTGGCTTATTTCAATATTTTCTGGCATTCTAACCAGAATAACATAACAAAATGAGTCATACAAAATTGTATCTAAAGGCGAGCAAACTCATTTAGCTATTTATCCTCCTAGGCACAAGCTGAACAGATATTCACATAGTAAACAACCTTCTGAAAATTTAAGAAAATCTTAGTTCTTTTGTTTAGTATATCAAATTAAATGTCTTACTAAGGAAGACAAGAAGGAAAGAAATATTGCAGCACTCAATTTCAAATACTCCAAGAAAAAGAGAGAATCAAATCCAGGTTTTAGATCTAAGCCTGGTGCTGAGCCAATGGAGTCATTGCTCTTGATGTGAGAAAACAACAAAGTGAGCTGAGTGAAACTTCTAATGCCAGGTAGGTTTGCGAGAGAACAGTAGAACTTCTACTCAGTTTAGGCAGTAGGGTATGAAAAAGAGGTCGTGAGGCTTTTGCCTGCCCAGTCTTTCTGAAACATCACATCCAGTAGAAGTAAAGATCCTGCATACAGCTTGGAGCTCACAAAGGAGCCTCATCTTGAAGTGGGTATGGAAGACAACTGACCTCTTTCTGAGAATGCAGCCTCTATACTAGCAGTAGTTTTGAGGCCAGAGGACTACCTTTATTACCTATCCCCCAATTCACTTGATGGCTACTTCTCTTTTTTTTTTTTCTTTCTTTTCTTTTTTTCAGAGCTGGGGACCGAACCCAGGGCCTTAAGGTTGCTAGGCAAGCGCTCTACCACTGAGCCAAATCCCCAACCCTTGATGGCTACTTCTTACAGAGACATTTTCTTTGCTCTAAGGAGATAATAACATGTTTCTGCATCAATTTATCCTTTCCTTGAACAGAAAATATGGATTAGTCAGTAATAAAATTTGCAAGACAAATTCTCTAAACATATAAATAACAATGAAAGCATGCAAAATAAGTACAGTGGAATCATTAACAGTAAATCATGCTGGGAAAAATTAAGAAGAATTGTGAGAGGTTATTGAAATTATCATATGAAGGAAAGCACTACAGATGATAAAATGCCTAAGCTTCAATAAGGTGTTTAGTGGTGCAAGTACATGTATAAAAATTATCAAATAAGTTTTGATAAGATTCATAAAAAGCAGTATGTTAAGAACAAACTGAGAATATACGTCGCGGAGAATGATAGATGAAAAGGTAGCTTGATACCACAGTATGATTCTTGTCTCTATTAAATATATTTCTGACCATAAATAGAGGACAAATAGGGCTTGAATTAAACTGGCAGATTATATCAGTTCATAATGCACCATAAAAGTGCCTTGGAAAGAGAAATTTATAGCTGATTTTAAATAAGTATGTGGGCAAAAGAGAATATATGAGATTCAATTTATAAAAGAGCAAGCAGGAGAAATATTATGAAACAGCTCTATAAGGGTATCATCTTTTACTAATAAAAGTGATAATAAAATTTTGCACTGATATAGCATGGACAGTAAATGCTTATTTTTATAAAGCTTATTGTGTATGCGAGAGTAAGTGAATACATTCTGTTCTGGAATAATGCTGATTATCCAAAAGGTAGTTGTTAAGTTTTACTCAGACTGCACACTCACTACTCAGTGTGCTTTGCAAGTGGGACAGAATGCATATATAGCTGAGACCTCCATCTGCCTCTTTCCGGATTCTTACAGTCTTTTCTCTGAGTTATAAAATAGGCTGCAAATATTAGTGCAGTAGAAGTAACATCCCCTCTGATGATTCAGACAGATTTTTATGTTGTGTATTATGTCTTAATATATAGTCAATATACCACAATCATAATATCAGATTATGATTTTATAGAAAAAATGCACAATGTTTTTCCTACTCTATACTCTGAAGGAGAAATACAAGACAAACAGAATGTCCTCTTTTTTGTGGATTGGGCACCATTGATATTATTAAGAAATGCTACTGTGGTAGGTATATTTCCTCCATGTAAAATCATGTTTGTAGGGTTGTGGGTCCCCATGTAGGGCAGTGAGAGGTAGCCTGTTCCATCGTTGAGCTAAAGGCTTTAAAACCCCAGAGACCCTGAAGGGATAGTAGGAGCTTTGCCTGCTACAGGAGCTTACCAGTTTCCAGCACAGGGCAGAGTGCCACTTGAGGGAAAGCTGGGATGCAGGGAGTTCTAACCATGTTTATCCCATGTCACGCAGTGCTGGGTAGTCTACGTGAGGGTGAGGGGATTGTTGAACTGTAGGGAAGAAGGCACCTCTTGGTGGGAAAGCCTGGGATCTCTGAAAGCTGGTTCAGGGGACCAACAGCATCCAACAAGG
>NC_046172.1:49608335-49670835 GCF_011064425.1 Rattus rattus
CTAGAAGTTACGTATTACACCATGAAACTGAGGAGATTTAAAAAAATCATCATTGCATCTTACTACAAAAGCCTATTTCAAAAAATCCGGAAAATCTAGTGAAATGCATGATTTTCTATATAGTACCATGTACTGCAGTTAAATCAAGATCTGATAAACTAGATAAACAGTCCTACAAACCTTCATGGAAATAGAAGAAATCATTAAAACCTCTTAATCAAATAAATAAATAATAAATAAATAATCCAGGTCAGCTATTTTAGTGCAAAATTCTACCATATTCAAAGTTAGAGCTAATACCAATATTCCTCAGACTATTCCACAAAGTAAAACAGGAAAGGACACGACTTAAATCATTCTATGAACCCACAGTTACTGATACCTAAATCACAAAAAGGCCCAACAAAGAAATAGAACTTCAGACCAGTTTCTCTTATGAACATCTTGGAAAAATAATCAAAAAAATTCTCACAAACCTAATCCAAGAACACATTTAACACATCATTCACCACAATCAAGTAGGTTTCATCCCAGGGATGTAAAGATAATTCAATATACAAAATTCCATAGTATAATCCTTATGTAAACAAACTCAAAGGTTACGATTGGCCTAAGGAGTGGCACTATTAGTTAATGTGGCCTTGTTGGAGGAAGCATGTCACCTTTTGAAGAATCTTGAGACCTCCTCCTAGCTGCCTGGAAGATAGTAGTCTTCTCCTGGTTGCCTTTTGAACAAGAGGAAGAACCTTCAGAGCCCTCCTGCACAATGCCTGCCTTGATAGTGTCATGTCCCTTCCATGATGATAATGGATTGAACCTCAGAACCAGTAAGCCAGCCCCAATTAAATGTTGTCTTATCGATTTTTCTTTGGACATTGTGTTTCGCAATGGAAACCTGGCCTTTGTTGGGCACCAATGGAGAAGGTCTTTGGTACTACTACACAATTCACCCAGTGTAGGGGAAATATCAGGCAGGGGACAGTAAGGAGTGGTTTAGAGGGGAACACCATAGATGAAGGGGAGAGGAGGAATAGGGAGCTTGGTGGACAGAAACCAGGAAAGAGAATAACACGAAATGTAAATAAAAAATATCCAATAAAACTAAAATTAAAAAAAAAAGTAATGAAACCTATCTGATGAATTGTGAAAGATGTTTACAGCCATGAACATTTGCCTGAATTTCCACCTTGGTATGTTCTCATTTACAAGCATCTCCCCAGATATTCTTCATCACTTGCTAAATATAAGGCTCCATTGTTCTATATCCATATGCTTTGACCATTCCTGTAAATGATCCTAGCGCCCACATTATAATCTTTCATACTATCTACCACCTGAAGGCCTTATATTCCCTAGTTTCAGGTCTCAATAGAACATAGGCTGCAATTCATTCCTTTATGTAATTGCTTATCTTCTTGACAAAGAGAAGTATAGCATTCACTCAGTCTACATTTTATTTGGTTAGACTCTTGTTACACATGATTATGACTTTTCAACTAATGGCACTATTCAACTTTATTGTAAGTTACTTGATTAAGAAAAAATCAAATTTTTCTTTTGTAGAATGTTGATATTTTTCTTCAGGAGATGTGAATATTTTCTGTTGAACCTCAGCTAACTTGAACATTCTTCAAAAAAATAGTTAAAGGAGCTCAGAACCTTTGCTAAGATAGGTAGATAATAGAAGGTTTTTATTTCCACTTAGCCTATTACTGGTGATGCCATTAATTTTAGAAGTGCAGGTATGTGTGTGTGTGTGTGTGTGTGTGTGTGTGTGTGTGTGTGTGTGTGTGTGTGTGTATGTGTGTGGGAGAAAGGGGCAAGGAGAGAAATGATGTAAGATGTTGGTAACTTGTCTCTAAAAATAAGTGAGAAAATATTTTTTCAATATCTGATATATTTCCTTTATGTTCTACTAAACAAGTATTTTGACAGTTCTATCACTTTGTGTTATCCTAGACATATTTGAATATTACAGAGTAATTGAGAGCCTTTTATTTTAGCTTTCATAAGATTCTTCAAGTGTTATAGGTTTCTAAGTGAAGCGTTCAATCTCTGTTAATTTTAAACTGTTTAATTTCTTGACTCCTTGATCTCTTTATTCATTAATGTCTTCGCACAATATATATTCTTAATTTTGGCATAGTGAATGATCAACAATTCTTTAACTAAAAAGTCTATGCTTTCAAAATTGATATGGATGAGACTTGTGCATGTGTGTGTTTGCAGTACCTTTACTTTCCAACTGTAATATCAATAAAAAACTATTTTAAATTAAGTAACTTATAATATTTGGCAGTATAAACAGACAATAACATAAAAGAACAATCTGACCTCAATAGATCAGGGACCAATTATTTCAAGCAGGGAAGAGCAGAAGCTTTCCAGCACAGGAAAGTAGTTCCTAAGGGGTAGAAAAGCTACAGCAATGTTTATAGGGGTGAAGTGAGGGTGCATGTTTGCAGACAAAGACCTAAGGCAATTCCAGTTCTGAAGTCTCATTTCCTTTGGATTGTCTGATTCAAGCAAGACTAATTACTTTTAGGCTGACATCAAGGTTATTTCTTTAAAATTTGTCTTGTGACTGGCCGTATATATATAAAACAGAGAGAGAGAGAGAGAGAGAGAGAGAGAGAGAGAGAGAGAGAGAGAGAGAGAGAGAGAGTTTAATTCATTTTTTTATTATTATTATTTTTTTGGTTCTTTTTTCGGAGCTGGGACCAACCCAGGAGAGTACTACTGATGATGGCATTTTTGGTCAATTTTTACCAAAGAATAGGGCGATTGAATCTAGAATTTTCTTGAGACTAGGAAACTACTCCTACTAACAATGACAGGACACCATAGTACATGGCTACAGTTTGCAAAAGACTAGTAGGGAAGGGTAATATATTTTAATAAAACTAGTATTTGAACTAGGCTGTTTTGAGAAATGAATAAGCAATTGCACTGTTCATAACCAGATAAATAACAGTATTAGAAAAATTCCATCCAGTTTAGAACTAAATGTAAATTTTAAAATAGTCATACACTTGAATTATTTAGTATACACATATATGTGTGGAAAAGAATAAATATAATTAAAATTGATTGTAGCAAAGTGAAAATTTTTAAATAACTTGAAAACTCCTCCAGCTAAAGACTGACATAGGAATTACTGCTCATAGAATAAAGTACGTAAGATCAAGAGTCCTATCTTTATAAAAGCTGACCCAAACTAGAAAAATCAAGGACTTTTGAAAATCTTTTATAGAACCAGATCACAGAGAAAACTGTATGAAAGTACGATTTTGGTAGATACTATGGAGTAGCAAAGGAATGTGAAACTCTGGCTCAATATTTTAATACATTTACCTTTTAGGATCTCCACAATTTCTAAGTGCTGAAGTGTCAAACAAGATCCCGCTGTGCTTCTTTTTTTCCTTACCTAGGGACAGAGAAAGATTAATATTGAGGAATGTGTCCAGTGTTCATCAACAGTTCCACTCAGCAGGGAAAAGTACTTCCATCAGAGACTTACCTCGCTGAAAGATGCACATTCTGACTCTGACAGTTTTCTACCTCTGCCAAAGTGGAGAGATAACTAAAAACATTTTTGAATAGCACAGGGACAAAGACTTGTTAAAAGTCTTTGAGTTGTGATAAGATTATAAACCACTTCCTCTCTTTGAATCCCGCCAGTAGGACTTAAATATAATAACAATGAAGGCGCTCCAAGATGCAGATTCTCTCTGAATAGCACTTGTGGTAATCTAAGCAGGAGGATACAAAAAGTGACATAAGAGAAATTTGTAGCCTTTAGCAGATGCAGGTATAATGAACATTAGAAGCAGTCCAGCTCTTAGACTTGTTATATAAAACATCACACCAAGCCTATTTGTGTCAGGTCCTTTTACCTAACATATCATGCCTGGGATTCAACAAAGACAAAATACAGTCTAAAAAGATAAAGTAGTGCTTGAATCAGGCTTGATGTAATATACCCTTGGAAACAATGAAAGACGACCTTAAAGTAATGTGATTGTTTTAATTTGAGAAAAAAGGCAGCTTACTTAAAAGGGGTCCAGTGTGTTATATGGAGAATGCACGTAAACACTATCAGAATCAGAAGGAACTGTGAGAAACCAAAACTATTGCTAGAAATGAAAAACCTCTTCATACACTCAATAACAGGCAGGCCAAGACCAAGGTAAAGAATCAATGAACTTGAAAATATAACTAAAACTTTTAACCTAAAATGTGCAGAACAAAAAAGACTGAAAAGAGAGTGCAGAAAAAATATACAAGAAGTATGGGGCTAAATGTGTCTAATTAATTAGATGTACAGAACACCAGAACACATGAAACTCAAGGATGAACAAAATGCGAATGCTTCACTCCTTCTTTAAAAGGGGAACAAAATACCCTTGAGAGGAAATAGGGAGGCAAAGTTTAGAACAGAGGCTGAAGGAACGCCAATTCAGAGCCTGTCCCACATGTGGCCCATACATATACAGCCACCCAATTAGATAAGATGGATGAAGCAAAGAAGTGCAGGCTGACAGGAACCGGATGGGTAGATCTCTCCTAAGAGACACAGCCAGAATACAGCAAATACATAGGCGAATGCCAGCAGCAACCACTGAACTGAGAACGGGACCCTGCTGAAGGATCAGAAGGACTGAAAGAGCTGAAGCGCTTCTTAGACCTATAGGAACAACAATGCCAACCAACCAGAGCTTCCAGGTACTAAGACACTATCCAAAGAATATACATGGACTGTCCCTGGGCTCCAACCTCATGGGTAGCAATGAATATCATAGTAAGAGCACCAGTGGAAGGGGAAGCCCTGGGTCCTGCTAAGTCTGAACCCCCAGTGAACGGGATTGTTGGGGAGAGGGTGGTAATGGGAGGAGGATGGGGAGGGGAACACCGACGTAGAAGGGGAGGGGGAGGGGTTAGGGGGATGTTTGCCTGGAACCGGGAAAGGTAATAAATAACTCCAAATGTAAATAAGAAATACCCACTAATAAAGATGGAGAAAAAAGAAATATGGGACTGTTTCAGAAGAAGTAACATACAGAATTGTAATATGATGTAGAAAACGAACAGAATAAATGAATATATGAAATCATAAGACAGAACATTAAAACTAATGGTATCAAACCCTATATCTGTAGTAGGTGTTGCATAAAACATTAATGGATCCTGCCTCTAAAAATGAAACCACCCCAGATGCTGCATGGGTTTTGTAGAGCAAAAAAGAAAAGAAAGATTCAAATACAAGGATTCAAATGGTACTGTGTAAAATAAAAAATATTTGTAAAGAGTTTAATTAGCAGACAAAGAAGAAGCACACAGAAAATTTGCCAGCTATTTGCTTGGTATGAACTAATATCCGATTAAAGAACACAAGACATTAAATCAAAAGTGCGAAAAAATTGAATCAATAATGGACAAATGAGTCTATAAATGGTTTAAAGGAAACACAAATGACCAAAGTATACATTTAAATTTTCTTATCAGCCTCTTAAGAGGCAGGGTTTTATCTAAATGTAAGCAGAATGACTATCTTCAAGAAAAAACAAACAAAACAAATGCAATGAGTATGGGGAGGGGAGAAAGAAACACTAGGGGATTGTAAATGGGCCATATTAAAACCAATATGGAGTTTCCTCAAAAGAATAAAAATTATCATATACAATCTAGATATACCACTCCCAAAATAAATCAATAATGAAATACAAAATAAAACAACAACAAAAATAGGCACAGCTTTTATTCAAAGGAAAGAGACAGTTTATTCTTGGACTTAATTAGTAACCATCAGAAACAAGATTTAGATTACTCCAAGTTCCATATTTCAATGTGGAAGCATTTTTTTCATAATGTTTAATTGTTTACAGTTGTTGAAGATGGGAGAAGCTTTTCTATAGGCCTAAAATACCATCTCATGACAATCTTAGCTTTTAAGTTCCAGAAGCCAGTGTATTTCAAGTTAATAAATTTAAATATTTTATTAAATAGTAGGGATACAGAAGGGCAAGAAATTGCTGTTTTAGAGGTAAAACCAGACAATCAGTTTCTTTTGTACCATGTAATCAAATGTACTTGTGGAGGATGGAACAATGGGGAACACCTCCATTGCTGGTTGGAATGCAAATTGTACAATAACTTTGAAAATCAATTTGGTTGTTTCTCAGAAAATTGGGAATAATTCTACATCAAGACCCAGGTACTCACTTGGGCATATATCCAAAGAATGCCCCACTATATACCACAGGGACAGTTGCTCAACTTTGTTCATCTTTAGTTGCAATAGCTAGAAACTGGAACAACATAGATGTTACCCAATTGAAGTTGTTTGATAAGAAATGTGTTGCATCTATAACGAAACAAGATCATCATGAAATTTGTAGGCAAATTGAATTTGGGAATATCATGTTGAATGAGGTCATGCAATGCAGAAAATCATGAATGGTATATACCACCATACCAGACATTACCATAAAGTGCAGGTAACTCAAAAGTATAATCATAATTAAAGAACATAATAATGGGGTTTTAAGGAGGATGTATGAGTCCATTCAGAAGGAAGAGTTATTAGAGATGAATAGGAAGGAAATTATGGAGAGATGGTGAGGCGAAGATGGTGACTGGAGTGTTCAAGAAATGGGCGAGAAGGCTGATATAAGAAATGGAAATTGGTGGTTGGGGACATCTCTGATGGCCAGCTGAAGACCTGGCAAGGAGGAGATGAGTCTGGTGGCATAACACTTAACTATGATTTTACCAGTAAAGGTATAAAGAAATGAGGGTCAACCTTTTAAATAGCAACTTCCAGTGGAAAGAGAGGACATCACACCACCCACAAAAAACTTCAACCCAAATTGGTGCCATTTGGTATATTAGGATAAAAGACAGATCAGAGACTGAGCAAATGGCCAAGCAAATGACTGGTCCAAAACAGCTATCACAGGAGAGAGCCAATCATCGATGCACATTAATGATACTTGCTATAAATGCACAGGAACCTAGCATACCTGTTCTGAGATGCTTTGCCCAGCAGCAAATGGAGGATGCAGAACTCACAGCTAAACACATAAAGAGAGCCCATGGAGTGGAAGAGCATGAAAGAAACCATGTTTGAGGGTTAAGGACTTCACAAGACCCCAGGGAGCCAACTAGCTCAGACTCATAGGTGCTCAGATAGACCTAACCACCAACCAAAGGCCATTCATAGGGGCAGGACTCTGTACCTGTACACAATTGAGCAGATATAATGTTTGGTCTTCTGTTGGGTTCTCAACAATTAGAGCAGCAGCTGTCCCTGGTTTATTTCCTGCCATTTGGATACCTTTCCTCACTGATCATTCTGTCAAATTTCAGTGGGAGAGAAGGCATTAGTCCTTTAATTACATATCCCATGGATAGTATCTATGGGACTTCCTCCCAGAAGGAGAGGGGTAATAATGTGATGTATATATAAGGGAAGGACTGAAGAGAGGAGGAGTGGCTGTGATTGGGATGCCATGTGTATAAAAATAAATTATGAAATATGAAAAGAATATATGATAATTCTAAGTGTATAGTATGTCATCAAAACTGCCCAGATTTTAAAAAAACTATATTTTGAGTTTACATATTAAAAATTACATAATAGAAAAATCAATAAAAATGAAAACTGGTTTTGGTAAAATAGTAAAAGAAAGTAAAATTTATCTAGGAGGAAGAAAGAATAGGATAAATTATTATCATCAGAAATAAAAGGTATCATTATTAAGACTACAGGTATTAAAATTTGTTTTAGATTTATTTTTATGTTTAATAATGTGTTTGTCTGCATGTGTCTTTATGTATAGCCTGTTGTTACTGCAGGATTCCTAGAACTGCAGTCCAATTATGGGTGCTAGGAACCAAACTGATCCTCAGAATAATAGTAATACCTTTTCAGTACTTGCTATGCAAGCACTGCCTTTTTGAGCTACAACTCCAGCCCATGCTTGTTCCCCTAGTTTTAATAAAGTGTTTTAAAGTGAACTAATTCCTTGAAATAAGCTATAAAATATGAAACTTGATAACTCAGGAATCAGTAAGGTCTATAAAACCAAGCAAGGACACAATACATAAACTATTTATTCTAGTTGACATGTTGAGTCTTAGAATAGTATTTATGGTACTATTACTTACATGTACTAGAATTGAATAATTGGGGCAAATAAATTATTATTGTTGAAAGACATTTTCTGTCACTGGCAAAAAAATTCAGAAGCCAGCAGCTTACAGTGGAATATGGTAATGTGGTGTTCCTTGTTTATTTGTATAAATTTGTGCTTAATTTAAATTAATATAGAGATTGCTACATAGAGGAAAATAGTTACAATATTGGTTGGTTTATTGTTAAATATACCTAGTAGTGTAAGATGTGTTAATAGGAAAATTGGGGATAGGAGATATGTAAAGCCCTGTACAATCTTTGTAATTTTGTCTAACCTTTAAAGTGCTTTAAATTAAATATTTACTAAAAAATAGAAATATATATTTATATACACTGAATATATATACATATGTATATACATATACACTGAATATTATATACACTGGAATACATTTAATTGGATATAGTCTAGGTCCTTCAAGTAAATATTGATTCATATCTATTATTCACTTACCTTCTATACTGAATGTGCCCAATTAAATATATGGAAGCATGTCTATATTTTTGTCGGGACCAGTCTAACTAAGCAAAGCTAGAGTTCTGAGCAGATTCCTGTGAAGGGCTTGACCTTTCAAAGAACTTGTCCTGGAAGTACTGTTGCCTCAGTGTCTAAGGAGGATATCTTGCAGTTTAGAGATTTACCCTATATCCTGGGTAACTCCTGTGCACTTCCCTGCCCTGCTTTCAGTTCCTGCTTCAATTCCTGCTTCAGAGCTTAAAATGCTGTACATTCCTCTCAATAAACAGACTTTGACAAGGACACTGCTTGTCTTCCTTTTCCTCGCCTGTTCTCCACAGGTATGTCCCTCGACCCCTCACAGAAGCAAATACCTAACCTCAGTTGGTGGGGGGTATATTTTTTCTTTTCATTTTCAATATTTGAGAGCAGAATACCATATATCCTAGACTGGCCTTGGATTCACTATGAAGTGGAAGCGAATTTCAACTCCTTTACTACTGAGTCCTTTTTGCTGTGATTACAGGTATGTACTTTTGCTCAAGTATATTTTTAATAGTTTTATAATGTGGAAATAACATTGGAAATATTTTATTATATTATGGTATATTATATTTTATATTATATTGTATACTGTTACAGATTATGGTAATATATTATGCTTTATATGTTATATTATATATGTACATGTATATATATATGTGTCTGTGTGTGTAATGTATATATAAATATAATAGCTGATATAGCTGCCTCATTCTAGCACTTTTCTATTGGTAATTTACAGGAGATGTGAGGCTGACCTACACGCAGAGGTCCTTATGATTCAAATTCATTAGAGCTGAGAACAGGGGTAATGTCCCCATACCTGAGAAGTAATGTCATAAAGATACTGTCTTAAAGATATAAAGTGGAAAGTATTATAGAAATCACCCAACATCTATTTCTGGTCTTCAGGGCCTTGAGGTGTAAAGGCACATGAACTCAAACATATATCATATAATAATTCACCAACACCATCATTATCATCACAACAAGTTACCCAATTACTGACTTTATTGTAGGAATTTTCCTTTTCCTTGGATACATAACAGATCACTATTTCTAGCTTTTCTGGTCTATAAAGCAATCTATTAAATGTAAAACAAAGAAGAACATTGTGCTAGTATACCTTACTAAGTTTGTATAATACTTCAAAAGTACTCAAAATCAATGATGTGTTTCTATTTTATTGTTAAAGGCACAGAAACAGGAAATGTATTTTTGTTTTCAGACAATGAAAGCTTTTTATGTTACAAATTACTGCTGGTTCATTGAGGAGAAAGGACTTCAAAATCACCTTTTCACTATTGCTAATCACCTTGAAGTAAATGCCGTTAGGATGATAATTATTAAACTACTCCTTTCATTAATTGATCAAAGTAAGGGACATTTTTTTCAAAAGACAATTAAATTATACCCTCTTAAAAGCTGTTCACAGATTAGTTTTAAGGAAACACCTACTTGTGACTTCTGTGATTATCTTACAGAACACATTATTAGAACCTGCGTAACATTAAAGAGTAGAAGTTTTCTGTTTCTTCAAGGTATTTTTTACCTTGAATGAAATTAACATGAAGCTATAACGCCAATTTCTAATATCTTTTAAAGTTTCGCTGAGAATCATTTTGATCAACGTGACTTTGTATGTAACCTGCACCTTTTCCTTTTTGTAGCTTTTCTTTAATACCCTTTTTATTAATTATGGATATTTAGTGTTTTAGCCATAATATAATGTAGAATGCTTTTTTGATCCATTTATTTTATTTTCTACGCTTCCTGTACTGAAATGGGCATTCTTTCTTTATATTTGAGAAATTATCTTCTGACTTTTTGAAAATATTATCTATGCCTTTTTGTGCAACAGGGCAAGACAGCTTAAAGGTTCCTGCATTTGGACTTATGCTTGAAGTCTTTTTAAGTTTGACTAGAATTTGATCGCTTTGATAGAAAGTCCTTTGGAAAATTATCAACGCTAATCTAGGAACCTGAGGTAAAGATGTCCCAGCTAATTTATCTCAGCTTCTGTTAAACTGCCTGCTTCTGCAAAACCTCTCCCTCCAGCTGGCTACAATGGTTTTGCTAATCTGCTTGCTTTCTTTTTTTCCTTTTTTCCATCTTTATTAACTTGGGAATTTCTTATTTACATTTCGATTGTTATTCCCTTTCCCAGTCTCTGGGCCAACATCACCCTAACCCCTCCCCCTCCCCTTCTATATAGATGTTCCCCTCCCCATCCTCCCCCGATTACTGCCCTCCCATCAACAATCACATTCAATGAGGGTTCAGTCTTGCAGGACCCAGGGCTTCTTCCACTGGTGCTCTTACTAGGATATTCATATTGCTACCTATGAGGTTGGAGTCCAGGGTCAGTCCATGTATAGTCTTTGGGTAGTGGCTTAGTCCCTGGAAGCTCTGGTTGCTTGGCATTGTTGTTCATATGGGGTCTCGAGCCCCTTCAAGCTCTTCCAGTTCTTTCTCTGATTCCTTCAACAGGGGTCCTGTTCTCAGTTCAGTGGTTTGCTGCTGGTATTCGCCTGTGTATTTGCTGTATTCTCGCTGTGTCTCTCAGAGAGATCTACATCCAGTTCCTGTCGCCTGCACTTTTTTACTTCATCCATCTTATCTAATTTGGGGCTGTATATGTATGGGCTACAGGGCAGGGCACTGAATGGGTGTTCCTTCTGCCTCTGTTTAAACCTTTGCCTCCCTATTCCTCCCAAGGTATTCTTTGTTCCCCTTTAAAGAAGGAGTGAAGCATTGTATTTTGGTCATCCTCTTGAGTTTCAGGTGTTCTGTGCATCTAGGGTAATTTGAACATTTGGGCTAAATAGCCACTTATCAATGAGTGCATACCATGTGTGTTTTTCTGTGATTGCTACTTCTCACTCAGGCGATATTTTTTTTTTTTTTTTCCTCGAGTTGTAACTTAACCTAGGCCTTATGCCTTTAGGCAAGCCTACCACTGAGCTAAACCCCAACCCCCAGGATGATATTTTTTCCAGTTCCATCCATTTGTCGTATGGATTTTATAAAGTCATTGTTTGATAGCTGAGTAATATTCCATTGTTTAGATGTACCACATTTTCGTATCCATTCTCTGTTGAAGGTCATCTGGTTCTTTCCAGCTTCATTATTATAAATAAGGCAGCTATGAACATAGTGGAGCATGTGGCTTTTATATGCTGAATGGTTGAGAAACACCTAAAGAAATGTTCAACATCTTTTAGTTATAAGGGAAATGAAAAAAACAACCTTGAGATTTCACCTCACTGTAGTGAGAATAGCTAAGACAAAAACCTTAGTGACAGCAAATGCTGGGGAGATGTGAGAGAAAGAGGAACACCTCCATTGTTGGTGGGATTGCAGATTGCACAACCATTCTGAAATCAGTCTGTAGGGTCCTCAGAAAATTGGATATTGAATTACCCAAGGACCTGGTAGCTTACACCTTTGGGCATATCTGTTTGCTTTCTTAAAAGCTTCCCCTTCAGCTGGTGAGATAGGAGGATGGTTTTGCCTTTAAAAGCTTTTTCCTCTAAACACTCAGTGCTGTATTTCGGTCCCAAATACCTGAGTTGAGCTGGCAAATAAGACTTTAATTGCCTATAGTCTGGATCTGAGTGGTGGGCTTCTGTAACATCTGGCCTAGGGATTTTTTCCTTTGTTCCCACTTACAAGTCTGACTCCTTTTCTAAAGTCCCCAAATCTATCCTGTTTCATCTATATGCTTTAAAAATTGTCACTGACTATAATTAAAGATCTTAATCCTTTTTTTATTCTCAAAGCCCTGATATACTGTCCTTTCAAGGCTTGATTTTATTGGATGAAATTTTATGCTGAAATTTTTACTTGGCTTATTATTTTTTCATTTCTAATTTCATTTCCAGTTTGTATTGATATTTTGTCCTTGTTGAACTCTGAAGGTTTATAACCCAAAACACAGGTGGGTGGAGAAACCCTTGAAAGGAGAGTTAATCATTGGATAACACTGTGTGGGCTGTTAGATACAGTGGTTTAGCATAAGAACTTCTTCTTCTGTTCAATACTTTGAGACTGCAGGGCAATTGATCATCAGATGGAATTTCCCATCCCCAAATTCTCCTTTCAGTCCCATAAACATCAAACCCTTTATCCTACATGACAATAGCTCACCTCCTCCTGACAGACTAGTCCTTCATTGTTTTGATTTCAAAGACAATCTGCTTGAGATGAATGTATCCTTTTATTTTTTTCATGTTTTCCACTTGTTCATTGAATCTTACAAAGTTCATTTTCATATCCAGAATTGGCTTTTTCTATACCATTGTTGCTAGTATTTTCTGATAACCAATACAGCTATTAATTGTATCCTCTTTGAACATATTCACATGCTGCTTTACATGTCCTCTTTGTGATGCAGGATGTGCAGGATCTTTGTTGTATTTATGATTATTCCTTTGATTTATTTTCTCTAAAATCTCAGCTACATCATTGGTGTTAGCAGAAGTTATTAAATAAGAATGTACATTTTTGGAAGACACATCTTGCTTTGACTTTTCATATTACTTCAATTGACCTAGCAGATATCAAGATATAATTTAAAAAACAATGTCTCCAACTCTGACTAGCAGACTACTAAAACAATGGGTCTCGAAGAAATCAGAAATTCCCCTGGAATTTCTTACTGAGAGAAGAAAAAGTGCCTACCAGGAGAGAGAACTTGTCTCATACAAAGAGATTCCACATAGTTCTAACGATGTGTAAGGCCATCTTGCAGGATGAGACTGGAGCCTAGAAAATGTGGGTAGGAATATAACTTGACTGAAACTGCATAGATATTTATATTATTGGTCCTTCATTTAAATTATAATCTCACTTCAGAATCCCTATGGACTTTGCAGTGTAGGTGGACCTCTCTGGCCCTCTTTGTACCACGAAACATTGAATAAATTTCCTTTTTCTGCTTTCCACCATTAGTTTGGTTTCTTTTAATAGCTTATTGAGGATGAGTGACAACTCCATAATATTACTAGTTGTTTTACATTGGAATTTGCCCTTTTTGAGTTAGATAAGACTTTCTGGTATACCTAAGTTTCTCATGAAAGTTGTGTGTCACTTTTTCTTGTCATCTATCCTCAATAAGACAATTAAAAGAGCCAAGCTTGAATGTATTTGTATGCTTTTACTTAGAATTTTTCCTTTGTCCTATCCTATTCTGCTTTGTTTATTTTTATCTTATTGTATGATTGTCCCTTAGTTGAGTCTCTGTTTACTAATGTGAGACAAAAAAGGTATGGAATCTTATGGGCGGGAAGATGGGAAGGACCTCAGAGAAGTTGGAAAAGGGATAACAATAATCAGAATATATGTTTGGAAAATAATCTACTTTTGTTGAAAAAAGAATTATAAAAACCCACAATGTTCAATTTTAAAAAGTACAAAGCAGAGGCTAAAGTGGTGGCTCAAAGGTTAAAAGGAATGGCTGCCCTTCCAGAGGACCTAGGTTTGATCCCCAACATCCGCACAACTCACAACTGACTTTAACTGCAGTTTGCAGGTGTCCAGTATCCTCCTTATGGCTCTATAAGCACTAGGTATCACCAGGTACACACAGACACACATGCAGGCAAAGAGCCACATGCATAATCAAAACTAATAAAGGAGAAAACAGAAAAATGGTGAATTATTTAATGAGCACACATTGGGAAGAGGAATAAAAAAATACAAATTACTCATGTAGTACTGAAGTGAGATTCAAGTTTAAATAGAGATGGTGAAGAATATTCACATCCAAGCAGTCCAGTGTCAAATTGTGCTCCCCACCTTTTAACCACCCCCTTTTTTGTATGTGTGTACTTATCATTGCCTGTTCTATGTATGTCCCTTTCCTCTATTATTTACCCAACAAACTTAATAATACTAATCACTCATCCATTGTAATTTTGGCTTTCTTTTCTCATATTTTTGTATTTAACTGGTAATAACTATTTTTGAGACTACAATGTATTATTGGTATGCTTTCATTCTCAAAACTGAAAAAGTGGTTGTTTTGTAGTAAAAATGCTATTATTTATTTCAGCTATGAAATTTTAAAAATCAGATATTTTATTTATTACATTTCAAATGTTATCCCTTTTCCAAGTTTCTGCTCTAGAAATTCCCTATCCAATCCCCCTCTCCCTGCTTCTATGAAGACACTCCCCCACACACCCAAACACTCCTGCTTCCCTGTCATGGCACCTCCCTACACTGGGGCATCTAACCTTCATAGGACCAAGTACCTCTCCTTTCACTGATGCCCAACAAGGCCATCCTCTGCTACATATGCAGCTGGAGCCATGGGTCACCTCATGTGTACTCTTTGGTTGGTGTTTTACTCCCTGGGAGCTCTGGTGTGTCTGGGTTGGTTGATATTATTGTTCTCCCTTTGGGATTGCAAACCCCTTCATCTCCTTCAGTCCTTTCTCTAACTCCTCCATTGGGGTATCCATGCTCAATCCAATGGTTGGCTGCATGCATCCACCACTGTATTTGTCAGGATCTGGCAGAGCCTTTCAAGAAACAGCTATATCAGTCTCCTGTCAGTGTTAATTTCTTGCATCCACAATAGTGTCTGTTTTGGCTGTATATGGGATGGATCCCAGGGGGCTGGCTCTGGATGGCCCTTTTCCAAGTCTCTGCTCCATACTTTGTTTCTGTATTTCCTTTATACAGGAGCAATTCTGGGTTAAAAATTTGGAGATGAGTGAGTGGTCCTCCAACCAGGAACCACGCCTAACCACTGGATATGGTCTCTATAGGTTTGCCCTTCTCTTTCTTGGGCATTTCAGCTAATGTCATCCCCACTATGCCCTGCGAGCCTACTGCTTTCCTTGCATCTGGGACTTGTTGGTAGCTTCCCTCAGTTCCCCATCCCCCATTGCTACACACCTCTTTCAAATTCCTGACCCTCTGTATAGCATTCCAGTCTCCTCCCATACCTGATCCTGCCCCCTTTTCCAACTTCCCATCCTTCTTCCTCCAAAGTCCTCACACCTCTGTTCCCTGCAAAAGTATTTTGTTTCTTCTAAGAAAGATTGAAACATCTACACTTTGGTCTTTCTTTCTTCTTGAGTTTATATGGTCTGTGAACCTGGGTATTCCTGAGCTTTGGGGGGGGGCTAATATTCATTTATCAGTGAGTACATACCATGTGTTTTCTTTTTTGACTGAGTTATCTCACTTAGGATGACATTTTCCAGTTCCATCATTTGTCTAAGAATTTCATGTAGTTATTGTTCTTAATAACTGAGTAGTACTCCATTATGTAAATGTACCACATTTTCTGTATCCATTCCTCTGTTGAAAGACATCTGGATTCTTTCAAGTCACTGGCTATAATAAATAAGACTGCAATGAACATAGTGGAGCATGTGTCCTTGTTATGTGTTACAGCATCTTTTTGGGTATATGCCCAGGAGTGGTATAGCTGGGTTCCCAGGTAGTACTATACCCAATTTTTCTGAGGAAACACTAGACTGATTTCCAGAGTAGTTATGACAGCTTGCAATCTCATCAAAAATAGAGGAGTGTTCCTCTTTCTCCACATCCTCACCAGCATCTATTCTCACCTGAGTTTTTGATCTTAGGTGTGAGGTGGAATCTCAGGGTTGTTTTGATTTGCATTTCCCTGATGACTAAGGATGTTGAATATTTCTTTAGGTGCTTTACAGGTATTTAATATTCCTTAGTTTAGAATTCTTTGTTTAGCTCTGTTTTCTAATAGGATTATTTGATCTCTGGAGTCTAACTTCTTAGTTTTTTTGTATATATTGGATATTAACCCTCTATCAGATGTAGAATTGACAACCCAATCTGTTGGTTGCTGTTTTGTCCTATTGACAGTGTCCTTTGCCTTACAGAAGCTAGCTATGTAGCTTTTAATTTCCAAGTTCTGTTTCATAATTTTCTTTATATAGCATTCTATTTATGTGTAGTTGACACATAACTTTCTTTATCCTTTTAAGTATATCAACTCTTACTTTTAAGTTTCTGCTTTCTTCTGCATTTTTCAGATATTTAGTTATTGATATTCATATATTAATAAAATTTTATATTTTTTGTTAAATGTTTTTAATCAGATATTTGATATACCTCCTTTTTGAGTCATCTTGCCTTAAACCCTCAACATTACCATCTCAGTGTCCCTAAGCATCTAGCACGGTAACACGCAGTAAACATGAATGTGCATTATAAAAACCATTATGTTCATACAATATATTCTGATCAATTTCCCTTCTCTCATCTCTTCCTACCTCCTTCTACTTCCCCATCTTTCCAACTGCATACCTTCCTTCTCCCTCTCTCTTAAGAAAACAGGCAACTAAAAAAATAAACAAACATAATGCAAAGTGAATAAAGTAACAAACAAGATACTAAGACTGAGAAATGAATGCATACAAAGACACAGACATAGATATATATACAACCTTGAAAACTGAGAGCCATAATATACAAGCATGTACAAAAACTCAGAAACTATAATATACAACCAGAGGATAGTAAGAATAAAAGAGAAGCCTAAACATAGCAATTAGACAAAAACAAACCAAAACAAAAAATATCCAAGGATACCTTTGAGTTAGTTTTGTATTGACCACTGTCTGTTGCTGGGCACTGTGCATGCCCTAAAGTATGATTTGCAGACCCAGTTGACCCCCCTTTGAGAAACTTAATTTTCCTATGTGGAGTAGTTGTCATTTGAAACAGCCCTGCTCATAAATGGGAACTTGTATCTACTAATTCCCATTTCAATTACTGAGACCTATGCAAGCCCTGTGCATACTGCATAACTGTGAGTTCATATGCATCAGTCCTGTTGTGTCTAGGAAGGCCTTCTTTCCTGGTGTCTTCCATCCATACTAGCTTTTTCAGTTTTCCCATCCCATCTTCTGCATAGTTCCCTGAGCTCTGAGGAAAGAGATTTGATTTAGGACTGAGTATTCTGAGATCTCACTCTATGCACATTGTCCAGTTAAGGGTCTCCTTGTTAGTTCTGGCTTCCCACAGGAAAACATTTCTCTGATGATGGAGTAACTTTCTTAATGACTGATCAGTTTATCCACTGAAAATGTGTATGTGCATATGCCTCAATATTCACCTATAATAGACAGAGTAAGATTCAAAGACCACATCAAAACTCTTCATAATCCTGAGGGGTTGAGCCTCTTTCTATTTTTTGCATCATATTTTGTATGCATTGTCAGATCATGTGCTGTATAGTCCTGCTGCCTTAGATGAGCAGAATTTTTAACTCTATAGAGATTTTGATTATGTGATCTTTCACTAATGATAATCATTTTCCTCTTAAATATTTATATGCATTATGGTAGTTTGAATAAAATTGACTTCAATAGGCTAACATATTCGAATGCTTAGGGAGAGGCATAGAAGATGAATGTTGGAGGAAATGTGGACTTGTTGGAATAAGTATGGCCTTGTTGGAGGAAGTATGACCCCTGGGGTGAGCTTTGAATTTTCAAATGCCCAAGCCAGGCCCAGTGGCTTTCTATTTTCCTATAGCCTATGGCTCCAGACTCTTAGCTTACAGCACCCTGTAGGACTGCCTGCTGTCAGGTTTTCTGTTATGATTCTAATGGGCTCTGAACTGTAAGCCAACCCCAGTTAAATGCTGTCCTTTATAAGGGTTGCTGTGGTTATTGTGATTTTTCACAGCAATGGAAATCCTAGCTAAGGCATGCATGCACTCTCTCTCTTTTTCTCCTACAAGTATCCATTGTTTTGTCAGAGAGGGCTTCATTGCCAGCTTTTAGACCCAACTAGCTCTCTGTTTGTCTACAAGAATCTCTTCCATCCTGTCCTTGTGCCTTATGGCAGGAAGATCCCCTCCCACAATTAGCAGGGTTAGATGTTGTGTATTCTGGGTTTTCTTTGTTTGTTTTATTTTATTCTGAAAGTAAAAATATGCAAAAAAGTATATCTCTAAAAGTTCTTGACACCTGAGCATGACATTTAATTTTTGTCCTCAAATTAACCATAAATTGTCATTGTGTTACCTATTTATTTATTTGTTGATATTGTTCTTACCACTAGGATGTGTATTCCATATAAAACTACCTTTTTATATTGTTTTGTCAACCTTTTCACCACCATATCATAACATTTGATATACTTTCTAAAGTTTAGAAATTGCAAAATATTTTTGTATTGAATAAAATAATGGAAGTTACATATAATGAAGGGCAAATAAAGTTACCTAACAGTTGTCTGCATTTATTTACTGATTGTTTATTTACTGAGTAGACACTAAGAGATAACTAAAAAAAATGATTCTACTCAAAATTGGAGATATGTTGACTTTAAAAAACAGGAAACTATTTTCCTCTAGAAAGTTGCAATATGTTTATTATCTGGAAAAGACATATAATATGAATTTCTTTTCCTTAGACTAGGTTTTCCTATATAGATTCAGATTGACCTTATTCATGATCCTTAGCACTTGGCCTCATCTGTCTCTGTATTTGAAATGAAAATTTCATATGATGAGTAGATGATATTGTGGCTTACAGAAGAAGTAAAGAAGCGCATACTACTAACCATTTGGAAATAAATGGATAGATACTTACAATCAGAAATTGGATGAATTAATGAATTCCTTTTTATCAGAAAGAAATAGCTGGTGGAAAAGTCAAAGAGTAGTGTTATGATGTTCAGTATGTGTTAAAACTTAGTTGAACCACTGCAAAGTTTGCATGGTAAATCATATACTGAACTTTATAAGTTCATTTTAACAAGTATTATACGGAATATTGTGGAAGACAAGCATTAAAATAGTTGCTACTTCTGATTGACTGGAAGTTGATGAAAATCAAGATTCTTTTTTTGTTTGTTTTTTTTTGTTTTTGTTTTGTTTTGTTTTTTCTTTTGAGACAGAATCTAATGTAGCCCAGCCTAATCTTATTTTGAAGTTGATTATAACCTTAAATTTCTGACCCTTGTACCTCTATTTCCTAAATGCTGAGATTACTGATATCCACTACCATACTTGGTTTAAAAATTATTGAAAATGAAACACAGGTTTCTTGCATTTCAAGCAAGTACTCCCTCAGTTGAGCAAGATTTGTAGGTCTAAGGTTATATCATATTGATTCAGGAAACATAGGTTGCTTTCATGCAATATATATATATATATATATATATATATATATTTGGTTCTCTCGGAGCTGGGGACCCGAACCAGCCTCGTGCCTCCTAGGCAAGCCGCTCACCACTGAGCTAAATCAACCCCTCATGCAATATATTTTGATCATGTTCCTAGCCCTTCCCCAACTTCTCCCAGATTACTCTTCCTAAACACCCAAATATATACTTGTTCTCTCTCTCTCTCTCTCTCTCTCTCTCTCTCTCTCTCTCTCTCTCTCTCTCGCTCTCTCGCTCTCTCGCTCTCTCGCTCTCTCGCTCTCACCCAGAAAAGAATAAACCTCACAAAATCACACACACACACACACACAAAAAAAAAACAAACAAACAAAAAAAAACAAACCAAGCAAAAGACCAAAGACAACAAAACAAAAGTTCACACAAATCAAAAACTCCAAAAAGAATCATGGAGTTCCTTTTGTCTTGGCCAACTTCTCCTAGGTACCTTGGAATGTGATTGATATACACGGTGACAGTCAATAGGAGAACAATATTTTTTTCAAGAAGATAGTTTTTGTTGGAGAATTTGAAATGGCTTTTATAGTAAATGGAAAAAAGTCATTCATATTTAATTATGTCCATAGTAAAAGTGAGGAAATGTACTCTACCCATGCATGCATAGTTTTTCTAAAACCTCTCTCATGTATTGGAATTGAGATCATATGTTGCTATTTTGGCACAGTACACAGGTAGGAGGTATAGAGAAGGACAATCAAACCCTAAGAAAGGAGGAGAAATTAAGTATGTAGAAGAGAAAATAACATTGATAATAGAGTAAATGACAATAATTCACTTGAGTCATATCCACACAACCCACACACACATACACAAAGAAAGACAGATGAATGAATGCTGTTATGTCAGTTTAAAAACAACCTACAGTTTTAACGGTTTTATTTATAAATGCCAAATTGTATGTATAACATGGTCAATTATTAGGTAGTTGAAACAATTATGCACATTTGGCTAGGACATAGAGTTTGAATGGCAAAAGAAATAATATATAGGCAATTAAATATTTTATTTTGTCACTGTCTTTTTATAAAACCGGGAAATTCATAAGCAATATCTCACATAATCATGTGTTTGTTTTTAATGAGACAATGTAGGGTTTTCTAAAATACATTTTAAATTCAAATTAAGAGTGTAATATAATTTCATAAAACTAAATGATATATTAATGTGAAAATAATACTAATATGAACATGTATAACATAGATGTATATGATTACTTGAATTACTAGTACTTAATTTGATTGTTCTAAGCATTAATAGATTTTCATTTGTCATTTCTGTCTTTTTAAAAGCACAAAGTTTGATATAACTAAATAAAATAAAGTTTTTGCAAAAACATAAAGATAATAACAAGAATAATTGGTAAGAAAGTTCCTACTGAAAATAAAGTCCTACATGTGATTCAGTGTTTCAGTAATTAATATGAACAATTATAAAGTGAATAAGTATAGATACATGAAATGGAAAGATAATTAAAACTCTCTTTTCTGTTATTTTCAATAAATATTATGTAAATGATAATAATCCTTTCAAATACATGTTAAGAATGTTGATAACATTCAATGACTTTAAGAATGGGTAGTTGCTGTGATGGTTTAAATGATAAACACTCTCCCATATGTTCATGAACATGAGTACTTGGTCCTGGACTGGTAGCACTGTTTTGAAGTCATGTATTTTTAGATGATGGAGCCTTGCTGGATGAGTACTTCACTGGGGAAGGACTTTAAGGATTCAAAATTGCCCCATGAATTTAGAAAGGTATAAACTGGTGATTTTAGCAAAATAAGGGTGTTTTTGTTTTTGTTTTATTAACTTGAGTATTTCTTATTTACATTTCGAATGTTATTCCCTTTCCTCGGTTTCCAGGCCAAACATCCTAATCCCTCCCTCCTTCTGCAGGTGTTCTCCCCATCCTCCCCCATTAGCCGCTGCCTCCCTCCAACACTCACTCTTCACTGTTCAGTCTTAGCAGGACCAAGGGCTTCTACCATCACTGGTGCTCTGCATTAGGCTTTCATTGCTACTCAGAGAGGTCAGAGTCCAGGGTCAGTCCATGTATACCTTTTAGGTAGTGGCTTAGTCCCTGGAAGCTCTGGTTGCTTGGCATTGTTGTTCTGTAAGGGTCCTGAGCCCTTCAAGCTCTTTTCCAGTCTTTTCTCTGATTCCTTCAATGAGGGTCCCGTTCTCAGTTCAGTGGTTTGCTGTTGGTACCGCCTGTATTTGCTGTTGTATTCTGCTGTGTTCCCCTCAGGAGATTCACATCCTGCTCCTGTCGGTCTGTACTTCTTTGCTTCATCCATCTTTGCTAATTGGGTGTCTGTATATGTATGGGCCACATGTGGGGCAGGCTCTGAATGGGTGTTCCTTCTGTGTCTGTTTTAATCTTTGCCTCTCTATTCCCTGCCAAGGGTATTCTTGTTCCCCTTGGGGCGTGAAGGAGTGAAGCATTCACATTTTGATCATCCGTCTTGAGTTTCATGTGTTCTATGCATCTAGGGTAATTCAAGCCCAAAATAAGGTTTTTAGTAGAGCTCAAAGTTGTAGGATAACAGAAATATTTGAGAGAAAAGGGACATGGGGAAAGTTGTAAGCATATTTAACTCTTTCACTTTTTGTCAGTAACCTAAATTCTATGAGTAACAAATGGTGTCTTTAAATATTGGGACATATTAAGGAATATTTCTGGCTGTGCATTTAAGAATATCTATTTATTTTGAGGTAGGTTCTTCTTATATAATTTTGGTTAGTTTCAAACTTGCTACATTCCTGCCTCTGTTTGATGAATGTTAGAATTATAGAGCCTGCTCTAACGTGGCTCTCTTAAATTTTATTCTCAATTGAAGAAAATAACATTTAGAATAAATTAGTTTTTTCTTTTAAATTTAAGTTGCTTTTGTGTTCATGTGTATGGTTTGGGTACAGAAGTCAGAAAAACAACCACCTCACTGGATCTCGTTGACTCTCCAGTGCCATGACCCTTCATAGTTCCTATGTTATGGGTGACTCATCAATAAAAATTAATTTGATTTTAGTTCACAAATCGTAATTTTCCTATTAAGAACCAATGTAAATGTCTTGTATATAAGATATATAATACTTGACTGTGAGGTTGTGACAGAGATTGAGAACCACTGAGTTATTCTCTTTCTACCATGTGAGTTCTGAGGACTGAACTCATGTAATCAGGCTTAGTCACATGTGCTTTTTACTCTCTAAACCACCTTGCCATACTTTTATCCATTTTAAACCACAGGTATTAGGCCTTTCCTATTCTGATCTACCTTATATAGACCTTACCTGTGAGTATTCCAGATTTTAATTATCCTGAAAACTAATGTAATTATTTGAAATACTGGCTTATTTCAATATTTTCTGGCATTCTAACCAGAATAACATAACAAAATGAGTCATACAAAATTGTATCTAAAGGCGAGCAACCTATTTAGCTATTTATCCTCCTAGCATGTTGAACAGATATTCACATAGTAAATAACCTTCTGAAAAATTTATAAATCTTAGTTCTTTGTTTAGTATATCAAATTAAATGTCTTACTAAGGAAGACAAGAAGGAAAGAAATATTGCAGCACTCAATTTCAAATACTCCAAGAAAAAGAGAGAATCAAATCCAGGTTTTAGATATAAGCCTGGTACTGGCCAATGGGTCATTGCTCTTGATATGAGAAAACAACAAAGTAAGCGAGTAAACTTCTAAGCCAGGTAGGTTGCAGAGAACAAAGTAGAACTCTACTCAGTTGGTAGTAGGGTATGAAAAAATTCGTGAGGCTTTGCCTGCCCAGTCTTTCTGAAACATCACATCCAGTAGAAGTAAAGATCCTGCATACAGCTTGGAGCTCACAAAGGAGCCTCATCTTGAAGTGGGTATGGAAGACAACTGACCTCTTTCTGAGAATGCAGCTCTATACTAGCAGAAGCTTGAGGCCAGAGGATTACCTTTATTACCTATCCCCAAATTCACTTGATGGCTACTTTTTTTCTTTCTTTCTTTTTTCAGAGTTGGGGACCTAACCTAGGGCCTTAAGGTTGCTAGTGTTGGCCCACCACTGAGCCAAATCCCCAACCCTTGATGGCTAGCCTCTTACAGAGACATTTTCTTTGCTCTAAGGAGATAATAACATGTTTCTGCATCAATTTATCCTCTCCTTGAAACTAGAAAATATGGATTAGTCAGCAATAAAATTTGCAAGACAAATCTCTCTAGCATATAAATAATCAAATGAAAGCATGCAAAATAAGTACAGTGGAATCATTAACAGTAAATCATGCTGGGAAAAATTAAGGTGTTTTTGAGAGGTTATGAAATTATCATATGAAGGAAATACTACAGATGATAAAATGTATAAGCTTCAATAAGGTGTTTAGTGGTGCAAGTACATGTATAAAAATTATCAAATAAGTTTTGATAAGATTATAAAAACGTATGTTAAGAACAAACTGAGATATAAATGCGGAGAATGATAGATGAAAAGGAGCCCCTTGAAATACCACAAAATGATTCTTGTCTCTATTAAATATATTTCTGACCATAAATAGAGGACAAATAGGGCTTGAATTAAACTGGCAGATTATATCAGTTCATAATGCACCATAAAAGTGCCTTGGAAAGAGAAATTTATAGCTGATTTTAAATAAGTATGTGGGCAAAAAGAGAATCTATGAGATCTCACCTTTATAAAAGAGCAGCTAGGAGAAATATTATGAAACAGCTCTATAAGGCATCATCTTTTACTAATAAAAAGTGATAATAAAATTTTGCAGTATATAGCATGGGCAGTAAATGCTTATTTTTATAAGCTTATTGTGTAGCTAGAGTAAGTGAATACATTCTGTTCTGGAATAATGTTGATTATCCAAAGGTAGTTGTTAAGTTTTACTCAGACTGCACACTCATACTAGTGTGCTTTGCAAGTGGGACAGATGCATATATAGCTAAGACCTCCATCTGCCTCTTTCTGATTCTTACAGTCTTTTCTCTGAGTTATAAAATAGGCTGCAAATATTATTTTAGTAGAGTAACATCCCCTCTGATATTCAGACAGATTTTATGTTGTATATTATGTCTTAATATATAGTCAATATACCACAATCATAATATCAGATTATGATTTTATAGAAAAAATGCACAATGTTTTTCCTACTCTATACTCTGAAGGAGAAATACAAGACAAACAGAATGTCCTCTTTTTTGTGGATTGGGCACCATTGATATTATTAAGAAATGCTACTGTGGTAGGTATATTTCCTCCATGTAAAATCATGTTTGTAGGGTTGTGGGTCCCCATGTAGGGCAGTGAGAGGTAGCCTGTTCCATCGTTGAGCTAAAGGCTTTAAAACCCCAGAGACCCTGAAGGGATAGTAGGAGCTTTGCCTGCTACTGGGCACCAGTTTCCAGCACAGGGCAGGGCCACTTGGGGAAACAGGATGCAGGGAGTTTAACCATGTTTATCCCATGTCACGAGTGGGGGGGGGCTAGGTGGGGGTTCGTGAGGGTAGGGGATTGTTGAACTGTAGGGAAGAAGGCACCTCTTGGTGGGAAAGCCTGGGATCTCTGAAGCTGGTTCAGGGGACCAACAGCATTCAACAAGACTGGAGCACTCTGGTTTTCAGACGCTTGGACATTCAGTCGCCACTGAGAACCATTGGAAGGGCTGAGAACAGAGTTGGGGCCCAAGGGCTGTGTGTCTAGCCTGGGGCAGGGCGGGGAGGGGAGCTCAGGTTGGTCCCATGGTGAGAGTCTTTGGCTTGACTGTAACCAGACTTGGTGGCAGTTGTGACTAAAGTACAGAGAGGCTGTCTGCGGGAGACTAGACTGCAGCTCTCTTAGGCAAAGGCCTTCTCCATGGCTCCCCATGGCAGATCTCAATGAAGAGAAACAGTCATGGTTCTAAGGCATTTATTGTCATGGCAGAAAGTAGATATGTAAAACCATACCCCACTTCTCAGGTTGGGCCTGAGATTAAATACCTTTACACTGAAGAATATCTGGGAAGGGAAGTTTATTGGCTATGTCCTACAGGCCTCTGTATACCTTGTTGTAATGGAGATATCTGTCTTGAGCCTACATGACCACAAGTCATGTCTCTTTTCCTATTGTCTTGGTTTGAGATGTTAGGGATGCCTCATCTACATGTAGAAGGTCTTGGGGTATTGCCCTTAAGTGACTGGTGGCCACAAATCTATTGGGGGCTGTGGCTAGTGACAGAGGCCTGGTGCCAGGGAGCAGGTAAACCTTCTATTATCCATTCAGAGTTACCAGAGCTTCAAAGCCTTTAGCTCAACTGAGGAGCAGTCTCTTACTACCCCACAAATGTTATTTTTCTTCATTAAAAAGAAAAAGAACCTAAAGCTAGAGTGATACCTAGCAATCACAAGGTGACTCAAAATATCACTAAATCCAGTCCCAGAGAATCTCATACCCTCTTTTGTCCTCTGTGGTTACTGATTGCCTATGGTATATGGACATGCATGCAGACAAAACACTTATATACAGAAAAAAAAACAAAATTAAGGAAAATATCTTTAAAAAATAAGAAAAATTTAAAGTCAGAAAATATAAGAAAACCTATACTATTGAAAGGAAAGCATGTGTTATATCAGAAATTAAGCTTTACTGTCCCAAGGCACAAAAGCATGACTTTATATACAGGAAACATAAAGGTAAATAAGCAAAGCAATTTCCTGCTTTTCATAGAAAAATATGATTTATTAGCTAACACCTTTGTGGGATAAAGCTTTTATATAGCTTTTTAAATTTCTCTGTAAATGTCAGAACATAGCACGTTTCTTTACATATGCTTATCAAAATTATTAGTTCACAGTCCTCCCCTAATTACTTCTTTTTGTTTTTCAAAGAATCAATTACTTAGCTGTTAAAAATGACATCATGAGATATTCAGAGAAATGAATCTAGTGCATGACAATAGATAAAAATCATCTTGAATAAAGTAACCCATAGCCCCCCAAACATAGTATACATTCACTTATAATTGCATATTAGCTATTAATTAAATGATAATCAAGCTACAATCCTTAGACTCACAGAAGTAGAGAGGCCTAGGGAGACTGCATGGATCTCCCTGGAAGGGGGAAATAGAACAGAATTTATAGGCAAACTGGTTTGAGATATTTACAGGAATGGAGGATAAGTTGGGGGGAAAGGGTGGAAGGAAAGAGACAGGGTGGTGTTAAAGCCTAGTGCAGTGGAAACTTCCTGGAATCTATTAAGGTGATCCTAATGAGGACTCTTAGTAATGGGCAATACTAAGTCTCAGCTGGACATCTCTTGTAGCCAGGCAAAGTTTCCAGTGGTGGGACTAGGGTACATTCATCTATATTGTTAGCCAAGAGGTCCCATGAAAATCCCTAAACAACCCAGGCTGATGCTAAGACAAATGGTTGTTCCTGACAGTAGGCTTCCATTGCTGAGGAAAATACCACGTAACGGATTGAACATGCAAAAGTCAAGCTGTTGCCTAAATGGAATCTTCAGACCTATATTCTAGTGTCTTTGGTGTGGAAGGGTACTCTGCAGGCTACAAAAAGAGAAGCATGGAACCAAACCAGCCACAAAACCTTTGATTTACAATCTGTTCTGCCTGCAAAATATGCGAGGGCAATTGTGGCACAGAACTTGTGGGAATAGGCAACTACTGTGTGATTTGACATATGTTAAACTGCATAATAACCCAGAGCCAGAGACGAGAGAGGCCACAGAACTAGTATAAAACCAAACACTGCTGGTGTTAAAGAAAGAAGAGTATCAATAAAATGACTCCTTATGATATTCTGCTATAAACACAGATCAATGCCTTATCTAGTCATCCGAGTCATCAGACAGGCTTTCTCCTACAGTAGGTTGGGACACATGTAGAGATCCACATACAGAGAGAGAGTCTAAATGGGATGTCACCATCATTTCCTGCTGATGTCAGTGTCCAACTTCTGTATGATGCTTCATCTTAATTATATTTTATTTTGTAATGTTAGGCTTTTATCTCTTAGTAGTCCATCTCTTAGTAGTCTGGGAGACAGAAAGGGAGTGGAGAGGAACTGAGGTGAGTAGAGGAATGGGAAACTATAATCAGGACATATCTTATGAGAAATAAATTATTTTCAATAAAAGGAAAAATGGAAAACTAAAGAAAGGAGAGATGACATTCATGTCTTGGAATGCCAGTTGACAACAAAGAAAAATGCTTATAGAAATAGTTAACAGGACCATATGTAAAGTGTTACATGGGAATTGAGTAACAAAGAAGAGTAGTCATTAAGTCTGATAAAATCAATTTGTATTTACAAAGATGGTAAACAATTCCCACAGAGAGAACACCATGCAGAAACATTATGGATACAAACTTCTTTTTCCCACATCTGAACTGATGGTAATTGTTGGACTGTAGAAATATTCATGAATGAATACTGCTCTTAGAGTGGACCCAAATATGATTCCTAGAACCCATACCAGGTGGTTGACAATTTTCTGTAATTCTAGCTATAGGTATTCCAATGCCACTGGATTGCATTCTTTCTCTCTCTCATATACCACTACAAATTATTTCTATATGAAATAAATCTAAAAATAAAGTATTTAAAGGGTGGTATGTGACAAATTTCAATGCTCTTTTTATTTGTTTCTTACACAAGATAATTTAAACATCTTTAGAGTTTTTGCAATGTTTTGAGTATTTGCAAATCACCTTTGGCATCAGATTGAAAAAATATCTTAAGGGAGTTAAGCATTCCAGTGTCAGTTAAGAATAAGGATTGGCAATTTTAGTTAGGATATAATTTCTTACAAAGCTGTATTTGTCAAGAAGAAATGAGAATATCAGCCATCCAAAATTTGCATTCAGATTCTCTGTTGGCCAAAATTGTTATGAAAAGTCATGAATAATGAGATTAAAAGATCACAGTTTGAACAAGAATTGTCAACCCCAACAGAAAATAATAAAATCAGGGATAGACAACTCTCACATGACCAAATGAAACATTCAGTATTGATGACATAATTCTAGTTCATTTTCATACCATTCTGTTAACTGATCTTCAACAGTGGGAGGAGATAATCATACTTTAGACAAGAATTAAAAATCGTTTACAGAGTATAATTTAGTGGGTTAAGCAGTAATATATTACTACCTGTAAGTAGGGCAATTCACCGAAGGAGAGTAAAGATGTCTCCATTTTGGACATAGACTTTTTAATTTAAATTAAGTTTCTTTAATTGTAGTATCCTGGCAATTATGCATAGCATATGAACAAGAGCATTACAGATTGTCTTACATACAGTTCTGGGAAGTTACCATGAGTCATGGTGCACCTAATTTCTAGTTATGCATCAATCTTATGAAAATGAAGACCTTAGAAATAACAGCAAGCCTGGTTGACCAAAATTGGTTCTTGGTCAAAGGTTCTGGTAACAGAATAAAGTTGTAAGTCTGTGTTGTTAGGTTATAGCATTCTGAAGGAGGCAATTTTTGGGTTTCAGGATTATGCTTGTGAAAATTACCTAATTCTGGCAATGCTCGATTGTCTGATTTAATCCATCTCTGTCTTTGTCTCTCTGTTCCTGCATCTCTTTGACTCTATGTCTCTGTTTCTCTCTTTCTATCTCTCTTCATATGATGCTTGTATATTTTCTGTTTGGGGTATGTGTGTGTGTGTGTGTGTGTGTGTGTGTGTGTGTGTGTGTGTGTGTAGGCAAGAGAATGACTCTGGTGTCTTCCTTTATTTTTTCTACCCTTTAGTCCCTTTAGATAGACTATTGGCAAATCCAGATCATCCCTTTTTCTCTCTCTTAGATTATTACAGAAAAGCTCGATATATGAAAATAAAGATGAGAATTCTTTGAATTGACCACAGATGAATAATAAAGGATGAATGAAGATACCTCACCAAGACCAAAGAAAAGACTCATTTTTCTCTGTGCCAGTTTTGTATTATTCTCATTAGTTTGTTCAACTTAATTTACTCTTTTAGAAATTAAGAAAAGGTGGTATTCATAATTTTTCTACTTCAGTTTTTATTCTGTTTCCAGTACTACTCATGGCCATCTAAAATAGAAACTTCAGAGTTAAAACTGAACAGGCATTATAGTGTGAGAGAATTTGTGTTCATCATTGTTACAAGATGTACTGTTTCTCAAACCTGGATAGTGCTATTCAGCTCTGATTTCTGAAAGCAGGTCTTTTCTGTTTGGTCCATTCACATCAGATTTTCTCTTTCTCGTAAGTCAGTTAACAAATGGAATTTCTTAACAGGTAATTTGTCTGATACCATGGATAATTTATGTAAGTTTACTTTTACAAACTTATTTTTCATTATTGCTTATATAAGAATTCTTCTATTCATTATTCTATGTAAATGTACTGAATGTCATGTATGTGCAGGGTGGTCTTTGAATAAATAATATAGTAAATAATAAGTCTTAAAATTAGTATCTTCCCATAATTTACATTCTAAAAAGAAAACAAAAACATTCACTTCGGTAAATGAGTGAATCTAAAGAACCTTCCATAGCTCAAGGCATGTAAGTAAAGGATGTAATAAGCAGTCTAAATTAAATATAGCAAATAAAGATGATAAAGAAGGTCAGCATTACTAATTTTGGTAAAAATAGTCAGGAAAACTGATTAGAGAGCATAATTAGATATGACTCAAGTGAGAGATATATCTCTGTAGCCTCCTGAGAGGAGAGAGAGTCTAGGACTGCAAATGAATTCCTTATTAGGAGGAAGTGTTTGGCATCTTCAAATAGTGACTAAAATACAGTGATTAGTGAGCAAAGCAAAAAAAAAGTCAATGAGAACTAAGAGGTAGTTAAAAAATAAGCTTAGGTGTAATTTTTCCTAATATAAAACAATCATTTTTATCATTTCCAGAATCTCATTTCAATATCCCATTAAACTCCCCTCTCATAATTTCCCTACCTTTTATATTTCATCCTTTCTTGCTATGGACTTGGATATTTATTCCCTTATCCATTACTTTATTGAAGCATGGATACCCAACATGAAAATATTTCAAGGTGGGAGTCTTGGGAGGTAATTAGTTTTACACAAGCTTACAAAGGTAACAATCTCATGATGGAATTAGCACAACAGTAAGAATATGAAGAATTCAGAGTTTTCAGCCTTATGGTAATATATAAGATGATAGAAGTCTGTAAACCATAAAGGGGTCACTGAGGAGACAGACATGAAATCTGGGGATAACTAGATCTTAGATTCCTGACTTCCAGAAGTATGAGAAATACGTCTGTTTTTAAGCTGCATGGTGTAGGATATTTTATTAAACAAACATCTAAACTAAGGCATGTATTTTCTAATCCTTACCATATAGATTGTTATAATAATAATCATGCCACTCCTCACTCAGCATGCCTAGGCTTCCCTTTTCTGTCTATATAAAGAAATAGAGGGCTGGAGTGATGGTTCAATGGCTAAAAAAAAAACTTGGTTCTTTTGCAGAGGACCTGGTTTCTTTCCCAGATCCCATGTAGTAGCTTACAGCCTCTGTAGTTCCATTTCCAGTGTATCTGATGTTCTCTTCTTGCCTATAAAGATGCTGCATATATGTGGTGCACCTATGTAGATTTGTGTATTTTAAATAAAATGAATAAATAATCTAAAAAATAAATAGCAAATATATTTGTATTTGTTAAAAGAATTTATGTGTCATTTAACGATACTGCTTTTTAAAGTTTGTCTGTAAATTGTGTATGATAAAGATGTAGAAGAGTGTTAGGAATAATTTGAAGGGTTATATACTATGTATAAAATAACCAGTATCTCTAACAATGAATACAGCATTAAATATGAACATATACTTTCTAGTAACTATATTTACAAAGAATGTGGTCAAATTACCATTACCTGGTGAGACAGACTGGTAGCAGTTTGGTCAGTTCAGTGGTTAGCCTCTCTGTGTTCACTATGGAATCTCCCTAAAAACTTGTAAGACACAATTTTTATATTTATTCACTTTTTGAACTAGGCTCTCTCATTCTGTAGCCAATACTGACCTGGAATTCACTATGCAACCCAGATTTTAACATTTTACATGTTAGCCATTTAGTTAAGCTTAATAATAACAAATAGTTTTTAAGTCCTAAAAAAACCCCTAGTGATTCTAATATCTTTAATAGAACATAAAATGAAAATAGACTTGAAAAACCAGTAATCTGAATCTAGGAAATCTCAATTCCTCATTGACATGAACCCAGTAAAAGGTGGACTGAAATAGCTTCTGTCGATGCCCACACTGACAAGGCACCGAGAACTGGGCATAAACCTGCAGGATTAAAAAACACACACACTCCGGTTATTCCTGTTAAGAAAGAATGCCCATTCTGTCACTTATTTTCCAAATATATACCCCAAGGTGACCAGGTGGAAAAATCTGGGAACCACAGCAGGAAACCCTGGCTCAATACTTCAGTAACAAAAGACCAAATACATGCCCCCAATTTACTGGGAAGAAATCCAGGAAGACCAGCCTAAATCTCAAAAACAAAAGACTGGGAAGACAAAAGACAAGAAGGAATTGACCATTGCCCAGGTGTGTCCTTACTGGGCCAGACTGCTCCTTTGTTAGGAACAAAAGGCTTCCAAATGCATCAGCAGGGCTCAGCAAGGGTCAAATCCTGCAAGGGACCCTGAATGATCAGACAAGGGGGGGTGAAACACTGCAGGGGACCCAGGAGGCTTTGAAAAGTCCCCCTATTTTTTTTATTAAGCAAGTCCCCCTATATTAATTTTTAAGCAGTGCCTGTCTTAGGACACTTTGAGATATCAAGCCTCTTTCCCATCTCTGGAAAATTCTGTCAGTCTCAGAATTTCCTGTCTTAGGCAAGGCCTGGTCCCAAAGAGTTGCCTGTCCTTAGCTAACTGCTTTTTAAGTGAAGGCTGAGCCTAATTTGGGTAGAAGGTTTGTCTCCTACAAGGAGAACAACACCTGTTTAGTTGCTGCCCAGGACTGGGAGTACTGTTTGCACATGTGATTAGAAGCACAAAGCCGACTACTGCCGCACCCTAGGGCCAAAACTCCGGGGGGGGGGATAACACGAGGGCCATTGTCAAGCTGTTTCTGTATTAAAATTTAGAATTGTCAATCCTCAGCAACTACTCCAGAAAGTTTACCCACTGTGCTTGCCTAACAATAGATTGGGGGAGGGTAACTCCAGACACTGCAAACCCAGTGGCTGCAGCAGCAATGGCTGCTACGATAGCAGCAAAAATGCCAAAGTCTTTCCCAAAACACTTCAGGATCGGCCATCCTTCTCTGGAACAACCAGCAGGCAATGGAGAAAACTTGCCTCCAATAAAGCATTAAGTAATTGTAGTAGTATCTAAAAAAAGGGAAACATTTCAATCAATTTTAAACCATAAGCCACATATTGGCTATCATTATATGAATCAAAAGCTTTTATTTTTTTCAACATTTAAAAAACAGTATGCACCCAGTGGAAGGGAAGCCCTGGGTCCTACTAGACTGAACCCCAGTGAACTAGACTGTTGGGGGAGGCGGCAATGGGGAGGGTGAGGGGGAACACCCATAGGAAGGAGGGGGAGGGGAGGGGATGTTTGCTCGAAAGGGAAAGGGAATAACACTCAAATGTATATAGAAATACTCAAGTTAATAAAAAAAAAACAAAAACAAAAAAAAAAAAAAAAACAGTGGCTACATAATTCAATAATCTGTGCTGAAGCAAGGGGAAACTCAAGAGAATAAACATGTGATCCCAATATATATGCTGCCTCCTCATTAGATGACCAATTTATAAATACAATAAACACATTTTCTATGAGCTGCATGTACAAATTTACAGGAACTACAAAAGCATGTATAGAGTAAATTATCAATTTTGCCTGAAAAATTTGTATGTGTAATAGGCCAAATATCAGTATTTTGTAATAACCAGTTTGATTGCTGTTTGGAATAAGGTATGTTTCACCAGATTTCTTTTTAAAATACTTCCATGACTCTAGCCTACAATTCTGTTTTAACACAACAAAAACTTTATCTCTAATGAGGATATCAACCAAAGGCTTAAGTCTTCTGATAAGGTGGAGGTACTTAGCAAATTAAAATATCTTTAGAAGCTTAAAATTAGTTTCAAATATTAAAGAGTAATATTGAATCTTTTATGGAGCAACAGCTATGCCCCAAAATTTAAAACTCATTGTGAGAGTAAAGGTTTGTAGTAAAAATTTCCCTATACACTGAAAGATTCAAACTTCTAACTTCTTATATTGAAGCAGTGACAAAATTACATAATGCAGGGTTATTAACCATTTTTTGTAAAAATTTTAATGATATCAGTTTATGGGCTCTCTAAAATTATAAGCAAACTCACTAAATGAAAACTCCTCACAATCTCCAGGACGTAAACAAACTGTATAAAAACAATCTTCTAAATCTATCTTGAAATGGCAGTTGGAGTAAGCAAACAGGCTGTAATGCTCTCATAAGTTCTAAAACCTCATCAATCCTTCATAAAGCCTGTAACAATTTCTACCTGTTTGATTTTTTTCTTAATTACAAATATGTTTGAGTCAGTCAATGCAACACTGGCAATCCTTAACCACCATCTTTAAGTTCTCCTTGTAACACCAGAGGACAACCACAACTTCGGAAAGCAAAACTCAACCTCCAACAATCTAGTCTCCAAAATCCAGTCTCCAAGACACCGAGTCTATCCTTCATGCTACAAAGTTTGACTGCCAATTCCTACATATGAACGCACGATGGTGAAGTCTCCAATACCTCAACAAAGAGACATTGCCTTTTAAATTCTTTGAAGAAGCCTGGTTTCTGGGATAAGAATTCCATAAAAATTATCTCAATTTAGGACCTGTTTCCCTAGGTTGGCTCCCACACATTGTCTAGAATGACTATATTCAAATTACCAGTTTTAAGCCAACTTTCTGTTACCAATGTTACAATTTTTTAACCATATTCAATAACTGAAAAGCCAATAGTCCATAACCAAGGCATGTAGAGAATATTTGTACATTTAAAACCAACCAGAAACAAAATTGATGTGGCTACACATATCTTTAATATTTGGACCAAACACCATTTTTACTTTTCTAGTTGTGATTTTAAGAGAAGCACCTTGTCACCTGCTAAGTCCAGTAATAAGTCAGGGATTTTTCTAAGGGAAACAGCCATCAGCTCCCTTAACATAGAAGCTGAGGCGCTGCTGGTGCCTTTAAGATCAGCTCTTGCAGACACTTGGCCCCTGGGCAGCTTCTCCAGCTGACCTACGCTCCTAGCTACAGGTGCAGGGCTCTGAAGGCTGACTAAAACTGCTTTTTATTCATTTGTTCCTTCTCTGAAACCAAAATCAAGGTGTGGACGACTGGAAGATAAAGTTTTTACCATTTTTTTTTTCTTTTGAACATGAAACATAAAACTTTTCAGCAACAAGAAACAAAAACCACAAACATAAACTGACCGGCATGGACAGCTTGGTGCACCAAGGGCAGACAACAGACATAGAGGGAAAAAACTAGATGGTGTCCCAGTGAAGGGACCCAGATATCCTACCTATGGAACCCAGAACCAGAAATAAGCATTTCTCCAATAGGAGCCTGCAGAGAGGTAGGACATCTCCTGCCTTCCTTCTGTTCCTAGAGAGCTCTGAAAGTTTCCTTTTCTTTCTCCACAGAATTCGCTGAGAGTCCAGGAGGACTGTTTTTCCCAAAACCATTCTCTCTCATGTCTAAGGTGTAAATGTTATCTAGTCAGTGTCCAAAGACTAAAACATAACTGTAAAAGAAAACATACGCAAAAATACTTTACCATTACCTTGTCCCTTTTTTATTACAAGTTTTACTCACGCTAACCCAAATCACCGAGGCCTTTTTTAGCCCATCTTACCCCAATATGTCCCTGCTTCTTTGCCAGCCAGCTACCCAGGACGTCCCGTCAGGAGACCTTCTCTTGCCTGATCTCGGTGGGACCTCCATTTTTCCATGCCCACACCGACAAGGCACCGAGAACCGGGCATAAGCCTGTGGGATTAAAAAACACACACACTCCGGTTATTCCTATTAAGAAAGAATGCCCATTCTGTCACTTTATTTTCCAAATATACCCCCAAGTTGACCAGGTGGAAAAAATCTGGGAAGCACAGTGGGAAACCCTGGCTCGATACTTCAGTAACAAAAGACCAAATATGTGCCCCCAATTTACTGGGGAGTAATCCAGGAAGACCAGCCTAAATCTCAAAAAAAAAAAAAAAAAAAAAAAGACTGGGAAGACAAAAGACAGGAACAAATTGACCATCTCCCAGGTGTGTTGCTACCAGGCCAGACTGCTCCTTCATTAAGAACAAAAGGTTTCCACATGCATCAGCAGGGCTGAGCAGGGGTCAAACCCTGCAAGGGACCCAGAAGGGTCTTAAGACAAGGAGGGTGAAACACTGCAGGGGATCCAGGAGGCTCTGACAAGCTTCTTATCTGATAAATCTAATTACTGCATTTTACTTCTATATTTCCCTGCACTTGGTGGAAAATGTATATCATTGATTTTTTTTTAATTTTTAAAATTTTATTGGATTTTTTTATTTACATTTCAAATGTTATTACCTTTCCTGGTTTCCCTGACAAAAGGTCCTATCTCCTCCCCCTCCCCTTCTTCTTTTTTCTTTTAATTTATATTGGGTGTATTACTTCTTTTTCGCATTTAGTAAACACTTTATTCTTTTTTCCATCTTTATTAAATTGTGTATTTTTATTTACATGTCAAGTATTTTTCCATTTCCCAGATTCCAGGCCAACATTCTCCTCCCCTTCTATATGGGTATCCCCCTCCCCATCCTCCCTCCATTAACACCCTCTCCCCAATAATCATGTTCACTGGAGGTTCAGTCTTGGCAGGACCAAGGGTTTCCCCTTCCACTGGTGCTCTTACTAGGCTATTCATTGCTACCTATGAGGTTGGAGCCCAGGGTCAGTCCATGTATAGTCTTTGGGTAGTGCCTTAGTCCCTGAAAGCCCTGGTTGGTTGGCATTGTTGTTCATATGGGGTCTCAAGCCCCTTCAAGCTTTTTCAGTCCTTTCTAAGATTCCTTCAATGGGGGTTGAAAAGACCTCGGAGAGGACCTTTCCTCAGGAGGAGACCCAGCGCCCAATGACCGAGGCGAGTCCACTCGGATGCAATCAACAAGAGGTTTATTGGAAAACACAGGTACTGGGCACACAGTCTCTTCTGAGGACTTCTGTTGCAGCTCCGGCATGGGGTTTTATAGGGTTTGGGGAGGCAGAAGCGGGCGTACAGAAGCAGATGCATAGTTACAAGGATTGGTGGATTCAAACGAGGCACATAGACATGTTCACATATGATTGGCTATTTCACATGATGAGGTAATAAGGTATATCTACACACATTGGCAGGTTTGGGGCATCCTGAATGTCGGGGGCTGGGGGCTTATCTCTTCTTGCCAGGTGGCCTGTGAGTCAGATCCGGTACTCCTGGTCTGTTCTGCATTCCTTTCCTTTTATGGTCTGTTAGTTCTAGCAGCAGGGCGGGGCTGCCTGGACTTGCTTTTCACAGTGTTTAGCCCTGAGTTTGTGAATTTTGAAACTTACTCTTTTAACTTCATATTTTTAAACCTTAAATCTGTATAATTTTCCTTTCAGGGGTCCCGTTCTCAGTTCAGTGTTTTAATGATGGCATTCGCCTATATATTTGCCATATTCTGGCTGTGTCTCTCACTAGCGATCTACATCCGGCTCCTGTCGGCCTGCACTTCTTTGTTTCATCCATCTTTTTTTTTTTTTTTTTTTTTTATTAACTTGAGTATTTTTATTTACATTTTCAAGAATTTGTTCCCTTTCCTTTCGGCCAACATCCCGCTTGCCCCCCCTCCCCTTCTTTATGGGTGTTCCCCTCCCAATCCTCGCCCCATTACCACCCTCCCCCCAAACAATCATGTTCACTGGGGGTTCAGTCTTAGCAGGACCAAGGGCTTCCCCTTCCACTGGTGCCCTTACTAGGCTATTCATTGCTACCTATGAGGTTAGAGTCCAGGGTCAGTCCATGTATAGTCTTTAGGTAGTGGCTTAGTCCCTGGAAGCTCTGGTTGTTTGGCACTGTTGTTCATAGGGTCTCGAGCCCTTCAAGCTCTTCCAGTCCTTTCTCTGATTCCTTCAACGGGGTCCTGTTCTCAGTTCAGTGAGAATAGAAGACCCAGAAATGAACCCACACACCTATGGTCACTTGATTTTTGACAAAGGTGCCAAAACCATCCAATGGATAAAAGATAAAATTTTCAGCAAATGGTGCTGTTTCAACTGGAGGTCAACATGTAGAGGAATGCAGATCGATCCATGATTATCACCCTGTACAAAGCTTAAGTCCAAGTGGATCAAGGACCTCCACATCAAACCAGATACACTCAAACTAATAGAAGAAAAAGTGGGGAAGCATCTCGAACACATGGGCACTGGAAAAATTTTCCTAAACAAAACACCAATGATTTATGCTCTAAGATCAAGAATCAACAAATGGGATCTCATAAAACTGCAAAGCTTCTGTAAGGCAAAGGACACTGTGGTTAGGACAAAATGGCAACCAACAGATTGGGAAAAGATCTTTACCAATCCTACAATGAATAGAGGGCATATACCCAAAATATACAAAGAACTCAAGAAGTTAGACCACAGGGAGACAAATAACCCTATTAAAAAATGGGGTTCAGAGCTAAACAAAGAATTCACAGCTGAAGAATGCCGAATGACTGAGAAACACCTAAAGAAATGCTCAACATCTTTAGTCATAAGGGAAATGCAAATCAAAACAACCCTGAGATTCCACCTCACACCAGTGAGAATGGCTAAGATCAAAAACTCAGGAGAGAGCAAATGCTGGTGAGGATATGGAGAAAGAGGAACACTCCTCCATTGTTGGTGGGATTACAGACAGGTACAACCATTCTGGAAATCAGTCTGGAGGTTCCTCAGAAAATTGGACATTGAACACCTGAGGATCCAGCTATACCTCTCTTGGGCATATACCCAAAAAAGATGCCCCAACATATAAAAAGACACGTGCTCCACTATGTTCATAGCAGCCTTATTTATAATAGCCAGAAGCTGGAAAGAACCTAGATGACCTTCAACAGAGGAATGGATTTAAAGAATGTGGTACCTCTACACAATGAAGTACTACCCAGCTATCAAAAACAATGACTTCATGAAATTCCTAGGCAAGTGGATTAAACTAGAAAATATCATCCTGTATGAGGTAACCAAAAAACAAACAAACAAACAAACAAACAAAAAACAAAAAATAAAGCAACAACAACAAAAAAACAAAAACAAAAACAAAAACAAAACAAAACAAAACAAAAAAACTACACACGGTATGCACTCACTGATAAGTGGATATTAGCCCAAAAGCTCGAATTACCCAAGATGCATTCCACAGACCACAGGAAGCTCAAGAATAAGGATGAACAAAGTGCAGATGCTTCATTCCTTCTTAAAAGGGGGAACAAAATATTCATAGGAGGGGGTATAGAGGAAAAGTTTAGAACAGAGTCTGAAGCAACAGCCTTTCAGAGCCTGCCCCACGCACCTGTGACCATATATGTATACAGCCGCCAAAACTAGATAAGATTGATGAAGAAGTGCATGCTGACAGGAACTGGATCTTGATATCTCCTGAGAGACACAACCAGAGCTTGTCAAATACAGAGGCAAATGCTAGCATCAAACCACTGAACTGAGAAAGGTATCCCTGTTGGAGGATTTGGAGAAAGGATTAAAAGAGCTGAAGGGGCTTCCAACCCTATAAGAACAATAATACCAACCAACCATAGCTCTCAGCCACTAAACCACTACCCTAAGACTATGCATAGACTGTCCCATGGCTCCAACTGCATATGTAGCAGAGGATAGCCTTGTTGGGCAACAATGGAAGAAGCAGCCTTTGGCCCGGCCAAGGCTGGACCCCCAGTGTTGGGGAATGTTGGGGGGGTGGTGGTAAGCGGGGGATGGATATGGAGGGGAACAAAGAAGGGGGGGATGGGACGGGGGCTGATGTCCGGGAAACCTGGAAAGAGAATAACTTTTGAAATGTAATTAAAATAATATCCAATAAAAATAAATTATAAATTTTAAAAAGAAAGTATTAGTGCACATTCCTCAAACTTTCAGTTATGTATGTATTCCAGTAGCCCTCATACTGTCTGGAGTTAAGATATATCTATCCCTTAGATCACTCAAACAAATTGTTACAGAAACTACAATCTTGCAGTCATTAGTTTCTGGTTCATAGAAATAAAGTGATAAACTTTTCCTTTATTATTATTGAAGTTTGGCAGAATTTCTACTGCTTGCAACATAAAGTAGCTAGGTTTACATTCCTGTCTGTGTTTGGCCAGGTAATTCCAGTGGGTATAAAATCAATCTAGGACATTGCTATACACTTTAAAGTTACTTAACATTTTACATCCTCAAAAATAGTATTTGTACCACAAATATTTTTTCTAAGAGTTTTAGTAAAATTTTAATCCAGCAATCATGTATAGAATTGTTAATATATATTTCCATGACTATAAATATAAATGATAATATATATTTAATCGTTTTCACATAGAAAGAAAATATTAACCCAAAATGAAAACCCATAACGTGTCCTAAGAAAATTAAGCTAAGTTTTTTATAAATATGCAGCATAGTATCCATGTATTCCAGACACTATAAAACATTTACTTCTACAGATTCACTGTTATCTTTTATTGACAAATTATAAAAATTGGCTTGTAAGAAGTAAAAGTCAATTTTATTAGCTTTTTATGTAAAACTTTGAAATAGTTTAAGCAACCACTTAAAACAAAAGCAATATTTCAACCTATTATATTACCAAATTTATCTTAAAATACAATGTGCTTATGCAGTAATTAATATTATAAAGAGCTCTGTATAAAAAAATCTGCCTCTAATTTTCATCTCAAATACCAAAATATGTTAATTTATTCTACAAACAATATTTATTTTCAAACTTTGTATTTTTCTGAAATATTAGGAAAGATAAGCAATGACAAAGAAGAAAAAATGGAGACAAAAAATTCTATTTAACCCAAAAGGAAAGTCAATATTTTATAATTCACCTTGAAATCATCATGAAAGGATATATATGAACAAGAAATAAATAAAATGATAGGAAATTGTGTAAAAGCAGCTTTGATATAAGGGGATGTGATTAGATCTAAATGTCTTATGAGCAGGAAGGATTGTCCAGCAGTGGAGAAGAATGTATATTGCTCTCTCAGAAGACTCGATTTTATTTTCCAGTGCCCACAAAAATTTGTAACTCCAGCCCCATGGGAAATGGCATCCTTTTCTTGCCAGTTCAATAATGCATTGATATATGTATCACCCAGACAAACACCTAATAAAATAAAAGTAGTCTTGTAAATTATAGTGAAAATTTGGAATATTCAATCATATAGTTTAATGAAATGATTAGGAGATAATTGAAAATTGATGAATAAATAATTCTCTGGGGGTTCAGTCTTGGCGGGACCAAGACTGGTGCCGTGGTTTGCTGCTGGCATTCGCCTATGTATTTGCTGTATTCTGGCTCTGTCTTCTCAAGAGAGATCTATATCCTGTTCCTGAACAGGAATGTTGGGGGGACGACAGTAATGGGGGGATAATGAGGAGGGGAACACCCATATAGAAGGGGAGGGGGAGGGGTTAGGGGGATGTTGGCCTGGAAACCAGGAAAGGGAATAACAATTGAAATGTAAATAAGAAATACCCAATTTAATAAAGATGGAGGAAAAAAATTCTCAAAGCATTTTTATATTTTTTCATTTAAAGTAGCATATTCATTAACACACATGTCTTTAGAACTCACAAATAATGCATATATAATATCATTATTATTATACTATATATATTAAAGATTTACTTTATACAATATGAGGAATAAAATATGCTTTATCTTAAAACTTTCAAGCTAAACTTAGAATTAAATATGGTAGGATATCTTAATAGTCTCATTTAAAGTAGAATAATGAAATGCATGGGAAAACATAAATATTCAAAACACAATATGACAATTTATAATACAGCAATCTCTATATACATATTTAATAGAGCGAATAACTGTCTTAGTTCCTATTCCATGGCTGTGCTATAGAATCATGATGAAGGTACTTGCCGAACTTGGTGTGTTCTTGGTGGGTAAAGAGTGAACTACCTGAGGACCCAGCTATACCACTCTTGGGCATATACCCAAAAGATGCCCCAACATATAACAAAGATACATGTTCCACTATGTTCATAGCAGCCTTATTTATAATAGCCAGAAGCTGGAAAGAACCCAGATGCCCTTCAACAGAGGAATGGATACAGAAAATGTGGTACATCTACACAATGGAATATTACTCAGCTATCAAAAACAATGACTTTATGAAATTCATAAGCAAATGGATGGAACTGGAAAATATCATCCTGAGTGAGGTAACCCAATCACAGAAAAACACACATGATATGCACTCATTGATAAGTGGATATTAGCCCAAATGCTTGAATTACCTAGATGCACAGAACACATGAAACTCAAGAAGGATGACCAAAAATGCAGATGCTTCACTCCTTTAAAAGGGAACAAGAATACCCTTGGGATGCAAACTTTAAAACAGAGACTGAAGGAACGCCCATCTAGAGCCTGCCCCACATGTGGCCCATACATATACAGCAACCAAACTAGATAAGATGGATGAAGCAAAGAGGTGCAGGCTGACAGGATATGGATGTAGATTTCTCCTGAGAGACACAGCCAGAAAATGGCAAATACATAGGCGAATGCCAGCAGCAAACCGCTAAACTGAGAATGGGACCCCCATTGAAGGAATCAGGGAAAGGACTGAAAGAGCTTGAAAGGGCTTGAGACCCCATATGAACAACAATGCCAAACAACCAGAGCTTCCAGGGACTAAGCCACTACCCAAAGACTGTACATGGACTGACCCTGGGCTCCAACTGCATAGGTAGCAATGAATATCCTAGTAAGAGCACTAGTGGAAGGAGAAGCCCTTGGTCCTGCCAAGACTGAACCCTCATTGAATGTGATTGTTGATGGAGGGCAGTAATGGGGGAGGATGGGAGGAGAACACCCATATATAGAAGGGGAGGGAGGGTTGGGGATGTTGGCCTGGAAACTGGGAAAGGAAATAACAATTGAAATGTAAATAAGAAATACTCAAGTTAATAAAGAAAAACAAAAAAAAAGAATAAGAAGAGGAACAGAAAAGCCAAACAAAAAAAAAAAGAAAGAAAGAAAGAAAGAAAGAAAGAAAGAGAGAAAGAGAGAAAGAAAGAAAGCATGGCTCTTGTCACTCCTTCTGAGTACAAAGTCTGTTTGACTATTTTTTTCACTTTTCAGCAACTTCAAAGTTTAGGGAGTTATTTGCATCAGTTAGTATACATTTAAAGCTTCTTACAGATAAAATTGTGAAATCAATGTTTTATGTAATGAAGTTTCTCGATGTTATTACTGCTTTAAATTTATTTCTGATAGAATAAATTGAAGAAGAATAAAAAAAAAGGAGTGAAATGGTTCCTGCCCCTGGGACAGGGCCCCAGAGTAAGCCTCTACGAGTGCCAATGGCTGCTGGGGTCATAAGGCTTGTTTGTGTAATAATATCCATATTTTCTGTACCCACTAGCTGGGGAGAACTATTTCCTTCTGAGGAATGTCCTCCCTATTAACATTAATGACTCCATGATATTTAGAGCATCCAGGAGTCAAGGGTGTGGCTATGTCTCAGCAAAATGGTGAACACTGGGACCTTAGAACAGCCCTTAAGACTGTGGGAAATAGCTCTAAATACATGAATTCAAAAATATATAATTTCTCAACTATGCAAAAAATAAGGCAATATGAATTATATGAGTATCTTCATGAATCTAAAGAAACAAAAGCAGCTACACTGTGAGCCAACTTGTCAGAAAATTACTAAGGAAGGAAATGAAAAGATTTAGGGAGTGTTGATTACAAGAAATCTCATCCAGCTGTTTTTTTTTTCTTTTTTCTTTTTTCTTTTTTTCCATTTGCTTGTTTATGCTTACAAAATCACATTCCTGAGTTCAAGATCAGCCTAGGACAGATCAAGGCTGAGGTATGGTGAAAATGGTAATTTCAGGGCAAGGTCCCACCCAACTAGCTTATTGTCAATGCTTTATAAAGGCAAACAGATTTCTGAATTATTTTGCAATGTTTAGGAAAAAAAGTATGTTTGCTCTTTCCTAAGAATCAAAGGGCTGCTGTCAGAGGATGCTGATTCATAAGATAATCAAAAGGAAAAACCGAGACTAAATGACTGGGTTGATATGTAAAATAAAAGACTGAAATTGTGCTCTGCTGGAGGTAAGCTATCCAGAGAATTATCTTAGTATGAAAAGTGAGAACTGCTTGAAGAACAGACATGCACAGAGACAAGAAGCACATGGACAGAGAGATCGCTTAGAATAGCAGGCAGAACATGGACAGGGAGTTATCTTAGAATAGCAAGCAGAATTGGACAGAAATCTCCAGAGACTTAGAATACAGAAGCAGCCTGGAAAGGCTTTATCAACAAAACACAGGTTGTCAGCTTAGGCCCACAATTTGCCTTTGAGTCATTTCTTTCCATTACTGCCAGAGACCCCTTTTCTCAGATCCCCTCTCCAAGATGAGGCTGGTCCTTGGCAGGTACTTATAAATGAAAAATATTTATTTGGTTTAAAATTTGAAAGGTTTAAAATCCATGATAGTCGAATAAAGAACAGCTGAGAGCTCACATTTTGAGTCAGTCATGAAGCAGGGAGAGAATACTGGGAATTTCAAGGAGTCTTCAAAGCTCAAACTTCCTAGTGACACACCTCCAACAGCAGATACACTCCTTCTAGCACTTTCCAAATAGTCCCCACAAATAGGTGATTAAGTATATTTAAGTAAATGAGCCTAGAGAAAGCATTCTTGTTCAAACTACCACAATAGCATAAACAGAATAACTTCACTTATTAGTACATATTAACGTAATGAGATGGGCTGTTTACCACTCTAGTTGTAGGCAGGCATCTGGGAGAACAGGGCCTAAAAATGTGGTGCATTAAAGTCTCCTCTGATAGCAAACTTCATTCAGAGCATCAGGCAATTTATACTCAACTCCTTGGGTTAAGAAGAATCACATAAGTAAGGTGTTTAATCACAATCAAAATACACATAGCAAAAGCTTGCTTTTCCATAGAGGTACACGAATAACAACAGCTGAAGTAAATTCACTCCTATTCCCTATACATGCGAGGAACACAAAAACACATTCCAAGGACAATAACAGGTTTGAAGAAACTGAGGTCACAAAACTCTTTTTTAGTTTTCTTGGAGTAGACTCACATGCACTCACAATTTTCAGCAACACCATCCTTGTACTGTGTTCCAACAATATGCTAAAGAGATGATTGCTTAGCAGTTAGCAACACTTGCTGGCTGACCTCACAAAGGACTTGGTTCCAACTCTCACACACTGGGTAGTTTACAGCTACCCATAACTGTAGATCCAGGAATCTAATGCTCAGTTCTAGCCTTTGTGGGCATCTGTATTCACACACACACACACACACACACACACACACACACACAAGTAAAAATAGAATGCATTTTAAAAATTAATGTCTAAATGAGGTTTAGACAAATTGGAAAAATCAGACAAAGATTTGACAGAATGAGTCAAAGCTAAGATATGTTCAACTCTCATGAGAACAGCACAGGAAAGAGAGGTCGCTTAAAAGAACCTTGGGGGAAAGAGTAGGGCAACTTCAGAAATCAGGGGGGGGAGGGGAGGGGAGAAAGGGAGGGAGGAGGAGGGAGGAGGGAGAGAGAGAGAGAGAGAGAGAGAGAGAGAGGGAGGAGAGAGAGAGAGAGAGAGAGAGAGAGACTGCTTTCAGAGACAAGTTGCAAGGTAAGGTAGAATGAGCTGAGAATAGAAAGAGCCAGAAGATTCGAACAGATACCAAGATTTAGACTGAGAACAAGTTGAGCAATTCGTTGAGAAAGTGAATGAGGCTGGTTTGAATCAGGCTTTGGAGAGGAGTTTGGGCCAGAAGAGCTGAGCTGAGTCAACCAATCAGAGTTCAGAAAAGGGCTAGAAAGTGTGAGTTTATTCAGCAGTAAGCCTCTAATACAACAACTACATCTGGCGAATAAATGCTGCCTGTACATTGCATAATCAAACTTCAGCTCTTTGAAGAAGGAAAGATGGTACTCCAAAGGCAGTATTTCCAACAGTGTCCTATATGAAATCTTGTGCTCAAGTCTGGTTCAACTTTGACTGCATAAATAGAAGGATTGTGACTAAGTAAATGAAAAACCTAAACTCAGCATTTGTTAGAAATATTCTGAATTAGGATTGTCAGGAAAAGTCATTATTTCCATCAGGAAAAGCCATTATTTCCCTTATTCATCACCAATGGTAAACTACTTCAGCCAAATGGTACCACATACCTGGTACCCGATTAACCCAAATAGCCTGCAACAGATCCAAGTGCCCATGCTAAATCCCAGGCTGTTCAGGTCTGGGATATTGCTCACATTGCTACGTGTCCCCATAAAACTGATAAGGCTTTTTTTTTTTTCTGACCAATTTTCTGCTACATGATTTGAGCCAAGCAATTTGACTCCCATATAAAACTTTCATATGCTTTCTACCCATATAGTAGTCTAGCTTGTGGTTTCTCTGTACCCTTCTTATACACATTACTAAAAATACTAATACCTGTCATAGCCTTAGAGGAGAACAACATAAAATACCAGATGTGCTACTATTCCTAGAAAGATGTAACTACATGTAACTACATGTCTACTCATCTCTGATAGGGAACTTAGGACAGAAGAAAACTGGTACCACCAGCGTCAAACCTGATGAACCCAAGAGTTTTATTGAGGCTATATATAAGATAAAGGATTAGGTATTCGGTGTAAAGGCAGAAATTACAGAAACACAGCTGCACCATGGAAACTCTACCTTAGTATTGGGGAGAACTCATAATAGCTAGAATTCTGAATTGCATTGGATAACCTGTAGGTTTCCAAAAATACACAAGCCATTTGAAATTCTTACAGTCAGACTGGCTTAGCTGAAAGAACTTCTTATCAGTTCTCTACTGCATATATATGAGTAAGGATGAAAGGAGTTAGTAAATCTGGTCATTTTGAGGGACTTCCTGAAGCTGCTGAGTTATTTATTTTCTGAGTTTAACGTGATTCCATGAAAGATGGAATATTTTATCTCCCTATAGTAAATCCTTTGTTTTAAGGAGCTTCCTTTTGAGATTGGATGCTTTATCTCAGAAGAAATTGCTGTACACCAATAGAAAAATATAATCACACAAAAATAACAAGATCTGACATTTCAAGGAAAAAATGTATATTACAAAGAAAATAGGGCATTTTAAGAACACATTCATATTCACACATATGCCATTTGAGAAGGTCCTACTATTTGAATTTCAAGTAGCAACTGATTTTTCCTTTGTAAAGGAGAAATTAAAATACTTCAGTCATATGACCATTAATATTGTTCCATAAGGACATGGACGTGTTGTCAGAGACTGTAACACAGTACTCAGTGATGAGCATCAGTGGGATATTTTGTGGGTAAAAAATGTTGTCTGCCACAGACAAACCTTAAGTAGAGGTAAGGGAATGCTGTACAAGGAGGGAAGGAAGGAGCCAGAGAGGTCCAGAACACTGTAATAAAACCCACAGAATCAACTAACCTGGGCTCATAGAGGCTCACAGAGACTGAAAGGATAATCAGGGAGCCTTCATGGATTTGACCTAGGCTCTATGCTTATATGTTACAGTTGTATAGCTTGGTCTTGTTGTGGGACTCCTAACAGTGAGAACAGGTACTCTCCTTGACTCCTTTGCCTGCCTTGGTGATTCCTTTCCTCCTGCTTAGTTGCCTCATCTAGCCTTGATATGAGGGGAGGTGCCTAGATATATTGGAACTTGATATTCCATGGTTGTTTGATATGCCTGGGAGACCTTCCTTTTCTGAAGGGAAAGGGGAACTGGGAGTGGGAGGGATGAGACAAGGGAGAAGAAACTGATATGATCACACTTACACTGGTTGGGTAACTTAAGAAGAGGGGGAAAGAGATTTTAGCAGTAGTTTCATTCTATTCAGTGATTTCAAGGTTTCTGATATCAGTAGGATAAAATAATATATATCAATAGGAGAAAATGACAACAAAGTAAACTTTATCTCAAAATATTGAGCACGATTTTCAGAATCATTGCTGAGATAACTTGCGTGTGTTTACGTGTCTGTGCGTGTGTGTGTGTGTGTGCGTGTGCATATCAGATCAAGAATTGAGAAATAAAAGCGTGAAACACACTGTCATTTATTATTGGATCACAATTTACCAGTAAGAGTATAGCCTAGAAACTTCATATGCACAGAGTGCTATCCAATAATGCAAGTTTATTGTGCAATTGAAATGTGGTAAGTATGATAGAGAAACAGAATTTTAAATAGTATGTGATGTTAAGTAATTTATTTTTTTTGTTTCACTGAATACAATTGGCTTTTGGTTATCCTATCATGCAATAGAGACTCTACTTACAAGAGAATTAATAGACTATTTTTCAGCATTACTTATGTTGGAAATGTAATAGCAAAGTAAATAATATTTATTTGCATTCTCAAAAATCACACCTATTGTGTAGCTTCTGGACAGCATGTCCAGAAGTTTCTATAAAAGACATATATTATTATAAATCTTATACATACAGATTTCTAAAATGTCCAAAATATTTCCTTTTCTAGGTGTAAAACAAACTATCATTGAACATGTTATTCACAAAAGACCTTATGTTAGAATATAGTAGTCTCATGATGAAAACTACTTACTTGACCACCAAATCTTTTGTGGATGTGGCCCCTTGGAACAACCATAAAGAAACTTAGTCTCTTAAATGGCAGGAAAAACCTAACTGCAGATTTTGGACACTTAAACGCAGAGAGGCATTCTGACTATTACAGGACACAGCTGCTAAAATGCAGCTGTAGCTTTGTTGCTTCATATAAGATCCTGTCTCTAAACAGGAGCCACACCTATCCAAAAAATAACTGCAACTTTCTTGGTTCTTTCAAGTGTAACTTCCTTCTTAATGGGGCTCAATATTATTTCTTATTTCAGTGAAGTTTATAATTTGTACAAAAATTGTATTATACAGTTATTATAAGTCATTAAAATAATTTTAATTGCTATAAAACAGAGCCCTACTGATACAGATGAGGATGCTTGCAGCTAATCATTGGACTGAACAACGTAACTCCAGTGGAGGAACTAGAGAAAAGACTGAAGGAGCTGAAGGTGTTTGCAATACTATAAGAAAAACAACAATATCAACTAACCAGACTCCACCAGAGCTCACAGAGAAAAAAATCTACCAACCAATGAGTTCAGTTGGAGGGACTCGTGACTCCAGCCACATATGTAGCAGAAGATGGGCATTGTCTATCATCAATAGGAAGAAAAGCCATTGGTCCTGTGAAGGCTCATTTCCCCAATGTAGGGTAATGCCAGGGTGTTGAGTTGGGAGTGGCTGGATGGGATAGGGAACATCGTCATAGAAGCAGGGAAAAAGGGGAGGGGGTATGTGAGAGGGGGTAAAGGGAATAACATTTAAAATGTAAATACATAAAATATCCAAGAAAAATAAAATTTTAAAAAACAATCTTAGGAATTTAATGGCTTAAAATATCATATACTTATTATTTTACACATTATTTAGTAAGAGGTTCAGGAATGATATGGTTTTTCTGTTCTGTGATTCTTTGGGTTGATAGAAAAATATCCTGTGAGGGCTATGTTATGTGAGCTTTTCAATTTGTCCTTGCTCAAATTCACTAGTTGTTATAATTAATTTCCTTGTGGTTATAAGAATGAGATCCTCTATTTCTGAAAGCTCTATGTCAAGGATTACCCTACAATGAAGAAGCTATCTGTGCTTTCTTTCTGTATTGTTTCTATAGCAGCTTATAGATATATTTTCCTTCTAGGTTAAGTGGAGAAAGAGAGGAAAGGAATAAAAGAAACTGCAGCTGAATCTTGGTAGTTATGACACCTGAACTTCAGAATGCCACTCGTTGGATTGGCTAGAAAAGAATCTCATTTTAAGGAACGTATGCGAATGAGTCATTTGTACTCAGAAAAGCACCAAGACTTAATGTCAAATAATTTGAAACCCCAATTATATTAGTAAAATCCAGTGGTACTTATATTTGTGCTTAAGCGATCATTTGGGACAAGGCATGCATATACCAGTTGATAGATTAAGCATTTTTTTAATTCACTCTGAGTCTCCAATAATGCATTGGTGTTACATTAAGAAAAGAATAACATTAGTTTCTTTGGAGTTGTTTAACCGAAGGAGAGCCCAGATTTGAATTATCTACTTTTTTTTTCTCCCTACGCCTTCTTTCCTATGCCTGTCTGTTAAATGAGTCTGAATAAGTGCCTCCCTGAAGATTGTCTTGTGCCTTCTTCCCTGTGGAAGCATTGGTGTATACCTGTTTGTTATGTTTATTATCTGTCCCTTTAAGTCTGTGTGTGTCTACCCCTAACAAAAGGCTTTTTCTGTCTTTACTAAACAGTATAGAAAGTATCACATGGAGAAGGATTAAGGGATATTTTACAGAAATCTTTAAGAGAGTTTTAAACAGAATTAAGTCACTGCTCCAACATATCCAGATGTTAAACAGTACTACAAATGTCATTGTTTATAAACTGTCAGGTCATATAGAAAGTCCATTTCACACAAATCTGGAGTTTATACAAAATCCAGGATTCCACATGAACTCGTGAATCTGTTTCCTACCTATCAAAAAAGCTATTCTGCTTACCATTTTTCAGAAGGGACAAATGGCTATCTGGGGTGTTTATGAGCATACCAGCAAGCATCCTGGCCTCCAGTCTGACTCAGTTACATGAGTACCTGTTATACATTTCAGAGTCCAGAATGACATCCTGTCTCTTCTCACCTCTTCTCTTATCCTAAACTTTTCGGGCTCATGGGTTTTGATCCAATAAGATGATCATTTCTCATTATAGATATGACATTTTAGCTATTAGTCTTCCTGATGGTCTTCATCTCTCTTCACCTCCCTCTAATCTCCTACTGTTTTTCTCCTGGCCAGGTCCTGTCTGTTGACCATGTTAAGTCTACTGTGTTCTCTCTTAGCTCAGGATTCTTCCAGATTCCTATGGCTGTTCTCTCCCTCATATCTAAAATAAAAACCTCCCCTTAAATATAGCCTGAAGAAGTCATGTCATTAGCTTATACAAAAACTAATAACACTTGTTGTGTTCAATATTTATTGTGGGTATTGATTTTAGAAGAATGTTTTCCCAATCTGTTGGTTGCCAGTTTGTCCTAATGACAGTGTCCTTTGCATTAAGAAACATTGCAGTGTTATGAGGTCCCATTTGTCGATTCTTGATCTTAGAGCATAAGCCATTGGTGTTCTGTTTAGGAAATTTCACCAGTGCCCAGGTGTTCAAGACACTTCCCCAATTTTTCTTCTGTTAGTTTGAGTGCATCTGGTTGTATGTAGAGGTCCCTGATTCATTTGAACTTAAGCTTTGTACAGGGAAATAAGAACAGATCAATTTGCATTCCTCTACATGCTGACCTCAAGTTGAATCAGCAACATTTGTTGAAAATGCTATCTTTTTTCCACTGGATGATTTTAGCTCCTTTGTCAAAGTTCAAGTGATCATAGGTGTGTGGGTTCATTTCTGGGTATTCAATTCGATTCCACTAACATACCTGCCTGTCTCTGTACCAATAACATACAGTTTTTATCACTCTCAGGGATGGTGATTCTCCCAGAAGTTCTTTTATGGTTGAGGATAGTTTTGGCTGTCCTGGAATTTTTTGTTATTCTATATGACTATGTAAATTGCTCTTTCTAACTCTATTAAGAATTGAGTTGGAATTTTGATGGGGATTGCATTGAATCATTAGATTGCTTTTGGCAAAATGGCCACTTTTACTATGTTAATCCTGTCAGTCCATGAGCATAGGGGATCTTTCCATCTTCTGAGATCTCCTTCAATTATTTCCTTCAGAGACCTGAAGTTCTTGACATACAGATCTTTCACTTGCTTGGTTAGAGTCACACCATGATAGTTTATGTTATTTGTGACTATTGTGAAGGGTGTCATTTCCCTAATTTCTTTTTCAGCCTGTTTATCATTTTAGAAGAGGAAGGATACTTATTTGTTTGAGTTAATTTTATACCCAGCCACTTTGCTGAAGTTGTTTATCAGACTTAGTAGTTCTCTGGTGGAACTTTTGGGATCACTTAAGTACCAATCTTACATCTGATAGCAGGCTAATATCCAATATATACAAAGAACACAAGAAGTTAGACCCAAGAGAGCCAAATAACCCTATTAAAAATTAAGGTACAGAGCTCAATAAGGAATTATGAGCTGAGGATTAGCAAATGGCTGAGAAGTACCTAAAGAAATGTTCAACATCTTTAGTCATCAGGGAGATGCAGATCAAAACAACCCTGAGATTACACCTCACACCAGTCAGAATGGCTAAGATCAAAAACTCAGGTAATAGCAGATGCTGGCAAGGAGGTAGAGAAACAGAAACACTCTTCCACTGATGGTGGTATTGCAAGCTGGTACAATCACTCTGGAAATGAGTCTGGAGGTTCCTCAGAAAATTGGACATTGCACTACCTGAGGATCCAGCTATACCTCTCCTGTGCGTATACCCAAAAGATACTCCAATATATAACAAGGGAACATGCTCCACTATGTTTATAGCAGCCATATTTATAATAGCCAGAAGCTGAAAAGAGCCCAGATGCCCTTCAACAGAGGAAAGGATACAGAAAACGTGGTACAGCTATACAATGGAGTAGTACTCAGCTATCAAAATCAAGGACTTCATGAAATTCATAGACAAATGGATGGAACTGGAAAATATCCTCCTGAGTGAGGTAACCCAACAACAAAAAAACATACATGGTATGCACTTACTGACAAGTGGATATTAGATCCGAAGCTCGAATTACCCAAGATACATTCCAAAGACCACATGAACATGAAACTCAAGAAGGACAGCCAAAGTGCAAATGTATCAGTCCTTCTTAAAAAGAGGAACAAAAATATTCATAGGAGGGGAAATGGAAGCAAAATTTGGAGCAGAGACAGAAGGACAGGCCTTTCAGAGCCTGTCCCACCTAGGGATCTGGCCTATATACATATAGCCACCAAACCCAGAAAATATTGCTGATGCCAAGAAGTGCATGCTGACAGAAGCCTGATATAGCTGTCTCCTGAGAGGCTCTGTCAGATCATGACAGATACAGAGGCAAATACTCACAGCCAACCATTGAACTGAGAACAGGGTCCCCATTTCAGGAGTTAGAGATAGGATTGAAGCAGCTGTAGGGGTTTGCAACACAATAAGAACAATACCAACCATCCTGATCTCCCATGGACTAAACCACCATCCAAAGAGTCACTGAACAGATCCATGGCTACAGCTGCATATGTAGCAGAGGATGGCCTTTTGGGGGCACCAATGGGAGGAGAATCCCTTGGTCCTGCCAAGACTGTACCCCCCAGTGTATGTGAATGTCAGGGTGGAGAAGTGGGAAGGGGTGGATTGTTGAGGAGGAGGAGGAACACGCTCATAGAAGGGCAAGGGGGGATGAGATAGGGGGTTTATTGACGGGAAACTGGGAAATGGGATAACACTTGTAATGTAAATAAAAATATAGTTTAACATTTTAAATTAATGCCTAATCCAACCCTATGAAGTGCTAGCCAAGTCTTTCCTAAATAGATAATGTTTTTGTCACTGGCACACCATTGGAGAAGTGAATGGTATAAGGAAGAAAGTTTGGTAGATGAAAGATAGTAGAAAATGATATAACTAATAGTATTTTGATTTAACACTGTCTTTCTTTTTTTCTGCCCAGATCCTGACCAGAGGAAATCCAAATCTTCAATTTTACCATGCTTTTAAAATATGAATTCAAGTGTTGAATTCAAACAGATCATCTCTGAATGTACTATGAAATGTTTGGTCATGGTTATTCACATAACCGATCTGAAAATAAAAATCTGTGCTCATGTTGCTGAGAGATGGTTTTATACACAGAAAGTAGATATAACTGTTATACACACCTGTAATCCTAGCATTCTGAAATCTAATACAAGAGGATCACAAATTTGAGGACACTGGTAGCTATAGAGTGAGATAATCTCTGAAAGCACAGATGAAGGTTAATGTTTTCTAAGTATAACCTGACAACCCAGTGTTTTATGAGAAAGAACTTATGCTTTATATCATCCAGTCATGCTAGACATATTAGATTATAAAGATTTCTAGATCTATTTTACTGTAGTTGTATAACACTCAAGTAAGAAAGCCTCATTTCTAAAGAAAATCTTGATTAAGACTGATTAGACAGAGTACACAAAAACAAGTTATGTCAAATTTAAATCACCTTTATTCGATAATCTCATTAGTCTAGGAGAGGAACACACACACACACACACACACACACATCAGGAAAGCATGTGACATTTTCTCCTCTGTTATTTATATGAAAGAGAGTGGATACATATCCTGGATACAAATTGAATTATGTAAAATTTTGCACAGAAAGGAAACCTTATCCAGTTGAACATTACCAAACATTTTGCAGACAAATTCTGAAAAACATGATTTATAAAATTTAACTGATATATAAATAGAAAGAATGAATTTTCCAGATAACAAATGATATATTTTAAAATGCTGACATGCTAGGATACTAGGTCTGAGAAAACAAGGGAAAAGTTGATATGAAGCATATAAACTTCCAGTGTATATGCTCCTAAATTATTATGTCCATAGCCACCTATTTCAGAAAGCCATGGTAATTATTACTTTAACATATATTTTAATATATTTTACGTATAACACTGAGTATTTAACTTATACCACCTAATATAGTTCAATCACACTCTTGTATGAAATTTTTTTGATTATACTATTAGCAGAATTTCAGAGAGTTTACATATTTTGGGGCATGCCACAAATGGTGACCATAATTTCCTCACACATATAGGACTAATTCTGATTGACACACATAAAATAGTTCTTGCGTGTAAAGTGGAACGTCAGCTGTCATTCTTATTGACATCAAACTTTCATTTTCTTACATTTGCTAAAATTTAAAGTTTTATCTCATGCATGTAAATTATCTATACACATAAGTGTTTGTCTACATATCTACTGAGGGATCATGAAAATATTCATATTAGAAACTGATTGGTTAAAGTAGATCAACTTATAATTTACTGTGTTTCTAAAAATTTAAGTTAAAGGTAAAGGCCATTAATATACACAACTGCAGTGTATTCAACAGGGTGTAAATTACCTTGATCTTATGATATATCAAGTGATTATTTATTACCAATAATAGAAAATTATTTTACCATCAAATAATTCTTTTGAAATTTTCCATGCAGTAAGGAAATCTTTACAAGATTTTTCTTCACTTGCAATGCTTTTATGTTATCTTCTCCTCTTAGGAGCACATTATAATTAGAGATGAAAGTGAAAAGGGAAAAACAACATGAAGAAAATCCACTTCATACAGTTCCCAATTAGAGATTTCTTCATAACTGTTCTCTCCTACGTATTTTTGATATAGTTTTCTAGAATATTTCAGAACTTATTATAAAATTATCTTACTATTGTGTGTATATCCATATGCTCATTAAACTTAAGTAGTGGTATTTGATAAAATATAATGGTTTTGTATCAAATCTGTAGATGTATTGAGAATAGAAGATAAATCCGACAGTTGAAATATTATGCTGCATTTATTCTAAGTTGGTATAATTAGTTATTGATAATGTCATTTATGGTGGCATACAGTTATTTTGGGCTAGAGGTTTCTTTGACTTTATTTCATTTTTAATTCTTTTTTATTTACTTTTACACCCCAGATTTTATTCCCCTCGTTGTCCACCCTCCAACTGTTCCACATTCCATACCTCCAACCCCTGACCTCCGGTCTCCACAAGGATGTCTCCATCCCCACCCCATCAGTCTTGTAAGCTTCCTGGGGCCTCCAGTCTCTCAACAGGTTAGGTGCATCTTCTCTGACTGAATCCAGCCCAGGCAGACCTCTGCTGTATATGTGTTGGGGGGCTCATATCAGCTGGTGTATGCTGCCTGGTTGGTGATCTAGTGTCTGAGAGTTCTCGGGGGTCCAGTTTAATTGAGCCTGCTCGTCCTGCTACATGGTTGCCCTCCTCTTCAGCTTTCTTCAGCTTTTACCTAATTCAACCAGAGGGGTAAGCAGCTTCTGTTCATTGGTTGGGTGTACATATCTGCACCTGACTCTTTCAGCTGCTTATTGGGGTCTTTTTTGGAGGGCAGTCATGATAGATGCTTTGCTTTTTGGAACGCACCATAGCCTCTGTAATGGTGTCAAGTCTTGTGGCCTCCTGAGCTGGATACCACTTTGGTTTTTTGTTGTTGCTGGACCTTTTTCCCCTCAGGCTCTTCCATTTCCATCCCTGCATTTCTCTCAGACAGAAGAAATATAGGTGAACTTTGACTGTGGGATAGCAACCCCACCCTCACTTGATGCCCTGTCTTTTTGCTGGAGGAGGGAACAAGTTCCCTCTCCATGTAGGGCGTTTAATCTAAGGTCCCCCAACTCTTTGAGTCCTCAGAATTTCTTACTTCCCAGGTCTCTGGTACATTCTGGAAGGTCCTCACAACCTCCTTCCTCCTGAGGTTGCCTATTTCCATTCTTTCTGCTGGCCCTCAGAGCTTCAGTAATTTTCCCTCACTCAATACCAGACCATGTTCCCCTCTTCTTCCAACCTCATGCCCTTTCCATCCCTAGTCCCATCCCCCTTGTGGTTGCTTTTTTCTCCCTCCCAAGGGGAACTGGAGTGTCCTCACTTGGACCCTTCTGCTTGTTGCCATTTTTGAGTTCTGTGGACTGTACCTTGAGTATTCTGTACATTTTTTTTGTTTGTTTGTTTGTTCGTTTTTGTTTTTCTTTTTTCTTTCTTCTTTTTTTTTTTTGGCTAATATCCATTTGTTAGTGAGAACATATTATGCATGTCCTTTGGGAACAGGTTATCTCACTCCAGGATGATATTTTCTAGTTCATTCATTTGCCTGCAAACCTCAGATGTCCTTGTCTTAATAGCTGAGCAGTATTCCATTGTGTAAATGAATCACATTTTCTGTATCCATTCCTCTGTGGTTGGACATGTGGGTTGTGTCCAGCTTCTGGCTATCACATATAAGGCTACTATGAACATAGTGGAGCATGCATCTTTGTTGTATGTTGGAGCATTATTTGGGTATAAGCCCAGGAGTGATATAGCTGGGTCCTCAGGTAGTACAATGTCCAATTTTCTGAGGAACCTCCAGACTGATTTCCACAGTGGTTATACCCGTTCGCAATCCCAGCAACAATGGAGTAGTGTTCCTCTATCTCCACATCCTTGCCAACACGTGTTGTCACCTGAGGTTTTGATCTTACTCTTTCTGATCGGTGTAAGGTAGAATCTCAGGGTCATCTTGATTTGCACTTCTTTAACCACTAAGGACTTTTAACATTTCTTTAGGTGCTTCTCAGCCATTTGATGTTCCTCTGTTGTGAACTCTTGGTTTAGTTCTATACCTTGTTTTTTGATTGGGTCATTTGGTTTTTTGGTGCTTAGTTTCTTGAGTTCTTTATATATTTTGGATATTAGCGCTCTATTGGGTGTGGGGTTAGTGAAGATTTTTTCCCAATCTGTTGGTTGCTCATTTGTCTTATTGACTATGTCCTTTGCCTTACAGAAGCTTTCCAGTTTCATCAGGTCCCATTTATCAATTCTCTCTGAGCCTGGCAGAAATGTCTCTACCAATCTAGTTTCCAAGGCAGATTTCCATGCCAGAAACACAACCCAGTTCCACTGCGGCCCAGTGTCTCTAGCTGGTGCACACTTTCTTACACTTAAATAGCTACATGAAAGAACACACAACACAATAACCTTTGATCCAATTGATAAGATATAATTGCTCACCTAAGCATACAAAGCCTTGCACACATCCATCCCTTAAGAACATTTATGACAACCTGTAAGGGTACAGCATGGAATTTTAATGTCAGCTTCCATGTTGTCTCCACCGTGGTTTCTCTCTCTCCTCTCCTCTTCCGTTCTAGTCTCCTCCTCTTCCTTCAAACTTTCCTCCTGCCCATCCTTCTTTCTCGTCCAATGACAGGCCTCACCTGTAACATCATCCCACACAGCCCATCAGGGCCAGCTGATCCAAGAGAAGTATGCTGCTCTTCTAGAATGCTGACAACACAGATAAATATCTGTAGAAAGTTCCTTCTTAGGATTGAGCTACAGAAATAGAGTGTGGGAAATCCTCAGTGAGTGAACATTGCTGATATAACCATAGACATTTCAAGTGCTACAATCCTTGAAACCTTCTGGAAAAGCAAAATCTGGTCAAAGGATGGATTTTCACACATTAAAAGTAGTATCCCTTACTGCTCTGTTTTCTAAGGTTCTTTCAGCTTGAAACTCTTTCTACTAGAAATCTCCTATCATGATTAGTTAGACTCCTCCGCCCTTCTAGAATGTATATAATAAAGGTGCTCTTTGTGGGTTCCAGGTATCAGAATGCACAGCTCACTTATTCCCAGCATTTCTATAAACAAAACAGCAACAACAAAAACTGATGGCTGTGATTTCTTGACATTTTCATATATCACCAATATGTTTTGAAATGATGATGCTACAAGTATCTTCAGGGATATGATCCCTGGTTTGTTGCCTATGCAACACTCATGTACAATATTTGTTGAACATTTCAGGTTACATATAAATAAATAGAAAACATGAAGTCCCCACAGACATGTGGGGAAGGACTTAAATATTTGTGGGAAAGAATGAGGTATGAATATGTTAAAAATCCATTTTATTTGTATATGGCATTCTCAAAGAATTAAAAAACAATTTAAAGAGAAACAAATAATGACTCTTCTTTAAGAAAAAAATTGTGGCAAATATAAATTTAGAAATTATTAGTATAATGTTGAAAGATGAAGCTATATTGTAGGAAATAAATACCATAGCATGCAGAATGTGGCAAAAGAGCAATATTAAAAGTTTTAGTGCTATTAAAACTAATGGAGAGATCTAATGTATCACTTACAAGTCATTGGTTGCTCTGAGAAACATACTTACAGCAATAACTGTGGCCATTGTCATCATCATCATTGTCATCATCGTCATGAACAACAACAATGAGGACAACAACAACAACAACAACAACCACTCTCCTGGGCTAGTGGGCTATTTGCATGAATAGTGCTTTGGCATGGTTGCTTCTGTGACTCAGTCTTAGTCTAACTCCAGCACTGCTGTGACCTGCACAACTTTGGGATTAACCAAACTAGGGTAACAAGAGTGATGAAAAAAAAATGACAGATTCATGTCCAAAAAAAAAAAAAAAGTTGTCATCAGATGTGCCATGAGATTTTATAGAGACCCAACAAGAATCAGGAAACTCAGAGCATATATTGTATATACCACCAATGAGGAAGAAGGGGTTACCTAATTGACAGGTAGTCTCTGTAGGAGAGCAGTCTCAGGTTGGAGTCATCTTAGAAGACAATGTTGCAGTTGATAGTTTTGCATATACCGGTTTAAGCTAAAGGATAATTGTTGATAAACAAGAGGAAGATTTTGCCATTCTTGTGGTTCTAAGGTAAGGTCATGCTTATGTTAATATTATACTCAGGAATTCAGCTCCACACTGCAAGACTGTGTGTTTATATGTAGCATTGTGGTGTGGCAAATATTTCCTGGGGAGAAGCAACACACATTCATTTCATAGTGTCAATCCATGATAACCTAAACTAACAATTATACTAATATAGAAACTTTGTGAACCAATATATTTTTATTGGGGTTACCAATAAAGTATGGCTGAGGGTTTCCTTACAAGATTTAGAGTTAACTCCAAAGCAGGTGTCTTGGTCAGGGTTTCTATTTCTGCACAAACATCATGAACAAGAAACAATTTGGGGAGGAAAGGGATTATTCAGCTTACACATTCAGCTTACACATTTATTTGCAGTTCATCACCAAAGGAAGTGAGGACTGGAAATCATATAGTGTAGGAAGCAGGAGCTAATGCAGAGGTCATGGAGAGATGTTAATTCCGGGATTGCTTCCCCTGGCTTGCTCAGCTTGCTCTCTTATAGAACCCAAAGCTACCAGCCCAGGGGCAGCACCACCCACAATGGGCTGGGTCCTGCCCCCTTGAACACTAGTTGAGAAAATGCCTTACAGCTGGGTCTCCTGGAGGCATTTCCTCAACTCAGGCTCCTTTCTCTGTGATAACTCCAGCTTGTGTCAAGTTGACACACAAATCCAGACAGTACAAATAGGTGTATATGCAGCAGCATATGGAACCAGACGCAGAGATACACAGCTAAAGTGGAGGTTGGGGAGTCTTGTGGAAGAATTAGGTTTAGGATTAAGATGCCCAAAGGCGATAGGGACTTCACAAGAAAACCGATGGAGTCAACTAACCTGGAACCTTGGGAGCTCCCAGAGACTGAATGACCAACCAGAAAGCAAGCATAGAATGGACCTAGCCCTCTAACCCTGCACATATGTACCAGATGTGCAGGTCAAACACTATGTGGGTTCCCCAACAACTGTAGTGAGGGCTGTCCCTAAAATTGTTGCCTGTCTGTGGATCCTGATCCCATAACTGAGCTGCCTTATCTGGCCTCAGTAGGAGAGGATGTTCCTAGTCTTTCAGTGATGTGAGGAGCCAGGGTTGGGTGATATGGGGATAGAAGTAGGGGTGGGGATCCCCCTTTCAGAGGTGAAGGTGGTTGGAAATGGGAAAGTGGCTGTATTAGGGGGGATACAAGGAGGATAGAAGGGTGTTGTAATTGGGGTGTAAAGTCAATAAATAAATTAATTAATGAAAAAGTAATGTGCATTATGAAAATGCCTCTTAATACAGGTGATGACTCACAAAAGCAAGAAGTAGAGTGAAACTTTTTACTTTCAAAACCTGTCTGTACTGGCATTTTATTTTTTCTCCAGCAAAACCTTACCTTCTAAACCTTCCCAAACAGTACTATACACTGGGAAACAAATATACAAATAATGAAGCCTATGGGGGACACACTTCTTTAAATCACACATTATGTATTCCTCAAAAATACATGGAGGAACTGGTGCAGATCATGACACTAAAGACACATCATAACTAAAAGTTTTTTTGTGTGTCTGTGTGTGTGGTGTTAAGCAAGGCCAGGAAGTTTGGTAAGGTAGAGCAGGTTGAGATCTAGAAACTCAGTGGGCCAAAACTAAGGCTTAGGCTACTCTCACCTCCCTGCCAGATACCTGACTAGGAAAACATGCCATGCTTTTCATAGAAAAGAAACGTGTCCTGTAGTCACAGAGGTCCAAAACAGTTTTCCATGCTATCGAGAAAATAAATAAAATTCTTCAACATGTGACACTGGGAATGATAGCACAGAAATTGAAAAAGTCTAGGCATAGAATAAAAATACCTTATGACTTGCTTAGACGTACACTCTAAAATAATTTATACTTATGGAAGCAAAGAACAAGATAGCAATTAACAAGTTATGGGAGGTGAGAATCAATGAAAAAATGTTGACCAAAGTATCCCAAGTTTGAATTATTATTTTTAATATAAAATTATTTTATATGAATGAGTGTTTTGCCCCTATACATGGGTATGATATGTGAGTCTGCTGCCCAGTGGAGGCCAGAAAATGATGTTTGATTCTCTGAAAATGGAATTGCAGAAGGCTTTGAGCCAGTCTGTGGGTGTGTGAACTTGAACCTATATTCTCTGAAAGTGTAGCAAGTGTACTCATTGGGTGGTGGTTTATTCCCTGGGAGCTCTGGGAGGTCTGGTTGGTTGATATTATTGTTCTTCCTATGGGGTTGCAAACAGCTTCAGCTCCTTCAGTCCTTTCTCTAACTCCTCAATTGGTGTCCCTGTGTTCAGTCTGATGGTTAGCCGCAAGTATCTTCGTCTGTATCAGTAAGATATCTCTCAGGAGACATCTATATCAGACTCCTGTCAGCGAGCATTGGCATGAGCCATAATGACAGGGTTTGGTGGCTGCATATGGGATGGATCCCCAGGGTGGGCAGTATCTGGATGACCTTTTCTTTCAGTCTTTTTTGCATCTGAAAATTAACAATGCAGCAAATCCTCTTAATGCCTCAGGTGCATTGACTCAAGAACTGAGTCAGAGAATGCTTGTAAAGTATCAATCAAATAGTTGACCACAGCAGACAGGCAATTCTAAATTATCTTAACAGTTATATCTTGCTATTAATTGTTGTCTCGTTCATTCATCTTTAGGAAAGAAATATGGAACTTTTGGCAATCTTGATACTTATTAAATTTAGAATTAGCTTAAGATAATAGTTAAAATGTGATTTTTTATCAATACTATATT
>NC_046172.1:49675835-49680387 GCF_011064425.1 Rattus rattus
TATTCATAATGTAGGCTGAGGGTGTATACATGTAAGAAAGATATGTTGTTGGCTTCTTATTGCCTCCTTATTTTCAAAATGAGCAAATGTGATTTTCAGTATTCTACTTTAGCTGATGACAGTTGATAACATTGGTTGTCATATTTGCACATGTGGAATATGCTTAATTTTAACTGAAGAATATGTATGACAGTGATCTTTATGGTCCCAAGTGACAACTGATATAACAGATGTACAGGATATTTTGTGAAATTAACTCACCCTTCTTGAGAATGAGCCAAATAATAAATACCCATTAAAGCAAGGACCTACTGCTTCAGGACACTTTAATAGACAAAACAGTCCACACCTCCCTGCAACCTGGATCTCTATTGTTAACAACAATATGCTAACAAATGTCCTTTCTCATATTTGCCTCTGAAAGCAAGCCGAGTGTTTTTCTTTGCTTTCCAGGACAAAGACAATTTAAAATATGCTCCCTCCTTCTGATCTACATTTCTGTCTGGTAAATAAAGTTATGTATTCTAGGCCAGACTAGATCACAGTGTATAAGCCTTTCTATCCCCACTGAAAATGCTAAGAGTTAGAAATCCTTTTTCTCTAGCTTAGGCAAAGCTCTCTCTGTCACTCCAAGGCCCCTTTTTGATTGCCTATGCCCCTGATGTTATATCTCACTTGATATCCTGGACAATGAAGAATTCATCTCTCATTTCAGTCTCCCCATCATCCTATACACAGTAGTTGTCTTTTCTAATATTCTCCTACTTCAAAATTTATTACAGCTTTAAATGTTTTTAAGACTCTTTTGTTCTATAAATTCCTGTTGACAGATAATTTTGGATCAACTCCTTTCTCCTTACCTTCTCTCTTCTTCCTTTTCAACAAAATGTTCTGATCTTTTGGATTATTATTAGATTTTAGAATTTTTTAATCCAATTGTTTCTTCATTGAGGTTAGATTTAGACAGATTCACTTAAAAAAAGGTCACTTGTTTGTCCTTTCTTTTTGCCTTTCTTTCTTTCTTTCTTTCTTTCTTTCTTTCTTCCTGGTTTGGAAGCTCTAGATTGACTTTCACAGTGGCAATACAAGACTGCCACCAATAGTCTTTAAGGGGTCCCTTTTATCTTCACCGTCTCTAGCATTTGCTATTTATTATTATTTCTACCATTCTTTTAAAGTTCAGTAGTCTGACTTGGGAGAGGTGGAATCTCAATGTACTTTGTCTACTTCAACATTGGCGTGCCTGAGCACCACTGACAAGCCACTCAGGAGAGGCAGAACACAGTCCTTAATAGGAGTCCAGGTCTGTGTTTCCCAAGGTTAGAAACTGCGGAGTCTAGGATGAATGCTGTAGTTCCTGTTCTCCTGTGAACCCAGACTCTGCCCAGAACAGCAATACTTTGGTCTACACTTCCCCTCAGGGCACCTATGTGCCAGGCAGAAAAAGGAGGACTGAACTTGTGAAAAGAGCAGAATCCAGCTTGGTTCTGAGTGAGTGCCTAGACTACCAAGGGGCTGCAAAAAAGAAGGCTTTCTCTGAGAGATTTAGGCACAACTCTTTACAAATTCCAAGCCCTCATGGTGATCCTTGATGAAGAATATGATACTTGTTTGTCCAAACTGTTTTATTTGCTGGCAGATATAACTGCATACACAATACTAAGGATAAACCAGAGATTAAATACCTTTTGCAGTATGAATGCCCAGAAAGGGAAAATCATTAGCTAAACACTAGGGGCATGTGTAGATAGCTTATTAGCATGGAAAACTCCAGGGTTTTATGCTGTGTGACTGAGTGTCATAGTCCTCTTACTGGGATTTTATGGTGACATGTTCTCGATCACATAGTTTGGCAAAGATCTGGCTCCATGCCTACCATACTAAATTCTGAGATTCCCTGGGGTTTGAACCTGCTCAACATTACCAGTTCTGTCTGGTGGCATGGTACATACACTTGCCCCACAGTAGTTTGAATTCATATTTCTCTGATGGCTAATATGGTTGAACATTATTTCATGTTTATTGGCAATTTATATTTCATCTTTTGAAAACTACATGTATTTCATTCTTTTGAAAACTACATGTATTTCATTAATGATCTATACCTTTTCTTAATATTTATCAAAATGACTCCAAGGTAACACATTATAGAGATATTTGTAGATATAACATGAATAATTTTCAGACACTATTCATAATAACTCAGCGATTAAAACAATTTTGGTGTCCATCATTAGAATAAGGAAATTAGAAAAAAGAATAAGAGAAATAAAAAATAGAAAACTGGAAATATATACATATACATATATATGTATAGATAGATAGATAGATAGATAGATAGATAGATAGATAGATAGATAGATAGATAGATATAGGTATAGATATATAGTTGGAAAGAGAGAGAGAAAGAGATAGAGACAGAGACAGAAACAGAGACAGAAAGGGAGAGTGAAGCACCTTAAAAATAAGAGAATGACAATGATGTTACATCATTTGCAGAAAAACAGATACAATTGGGTAAAATTGTACTAAGTTTAGGTAGTCTCAACAGGAAACATGTACATTTCTCTTCATTTGTGGGTCTTAGGTTTTTGCAGATACATAAAATCATGCATGTATGTAGGATATGAATGCAGAGGGTGAATTTATCTAAGAGGGAAAAAAGAAACTAATGGAAGAGAAGAGAAAAAAGTAAATGTAGACAAGTAGAGGGAAAATTTGATTCACAGTAAATCTTATATTCCTATGTACTTATATAACCTAGTATCATGTACAATAAATACAGAAAATAAATAAATAGGAAACGAAAGGTATAGTTTCCTATTTAAATAGTATTTACATTCAAAATTATAAAATACCATACACACTAAGAATTGGTCAAGCTTGAGGTGCTATATATTTTATATATAAAATTGCTGAAATCTAATCAGTAGCCGTGCTTTGGATATGTCATATTGCCCTCGCTTTTGTTAATTGTTTTCATCTGAAGGCCTTTAGCGTTCTTGATGCATTCTGTTTTTTTATTTTTTTAAAGAATTGGAATGTTTTAATTTTAATTAAATTTTTCAGAATCTCATACATCAGTACACTGTATTTATATCATTTTTTCATCTGTCCCTCCTTCATCCAACTCCACTCTTGGTTTTACCACTACCTCTTTATGAATTCACAGGGAATCCCATTGAAATTGCCTGAAAACATATGCTTAGAACTTATCATGTGTTCATTCTCTTGCATGATATTTTTTAATTACAAATAATGTGTCTACAAGGGGCCTTTGTTTATGTTTTCTTCTTTATTAAACTAAATATTCATTTTGACATTGACAATTGCTGACAGGAGCCTGATATTGCTGTCTCCTGAGAGGGTCTGTCAGAGCATGAAAAATACAGAGGCCAATGCTAGCAGCCAACCATTGAACTGAGAATGGGCTCCCCATTGGAAAAGTTAGAGAAAGGATTGAAAGAGATAAACATGTTTGCAGTCTTATAAGGACAACATTACCAACCAACCAGAGCTTCCAGGGTACATGTTTACAGGCACATGGCTCCAGGTACATATGTAGCAGAGGATTTCCTTTTTGAGCACCAATGGTGGGAGAAGCGCTTTGTCCTGCCAAGGCTGTACCCCCCACTCCCACCCTCCTTAGGGTTTATCAGGATAGGAAGGCAGGAAGTGGTGAGTGGTTTCTGAGGGGAGCACCCTCAGAGGTGGGGGAGAGGGGAGGGGGATAGGGTTTATGGTCAGGGAAACTGGAAAAGGGCATAACATTAAATCTTTCATCAAAATATATCAATATATATGAATAAAATTGACTTTGAACCAAAAGTTATCAAAAAAGATAAGGAAAGACACTTAATCAAAGGAAAAAATCCCCCAAGATGTACTCTCAATTCTGAATATCTATGAGCCAAATGTAAGGGCACCAGCATTCAGAAAAGAGAATTTACTATACCTCAAAGTACACAATGCACCTCACACAGTAATTGTGGGAGACATCAACACCCAACTCTCATCAATGGACTGATCCTGCAAACAGAAACTAAATAGAGACACAGTGAAACTGGCAGAAGTTTTGATTCAAATGGATTTAACAGAAATCTAAGAATATTTAATCTTCAAATAAAAGATTATATCTTTTTATCAGCACCTCATGGTACTGTCTCCAAAATTTGCCATATAATCTGTCACAAAACCGGTATCAACACGTACCTTCAGATGTAAGAGTGTGGGGTGGCTGCTCTGGGCCTCCTCAGAATTGGGTTTCTGGCATGAAAACCTGTCTTGGGAGCTAGATAGGTAGAGAAATTGCTGCCAGGCTCAGAGAGAGGCCTTTGGCAGTATGATAAGGGATGGAGCAAAAGAGGTGAGATTCTTTGGTGGCTGACAACATATCTAGCAGATATCTTGGAGCACTGTGTTGCTAGAACTAGTGAGAAATAAAAGACAGCTTTTATTTCTATATTTTTACAACAACAGATGGTGAACTAGCGTGATGGGTAAAAGTCCACTAGAAATCCTAAAAGTTGGTAGAAAGTTTATTTTCTTTTTT
>NC_046172.1:49680487-49687244 GCF_011064425.1 Rattus rattus
CCGGATGTAGATCTCTCCTGAGAGACACAGCCAGAATACAGCAAATACAGAGGCGAATGCCAGCAGCAAACCACTGAACTGAGAATAGGACCCCCGTTGAAGGAATCAGAGAAAGAACTGGAAGAGCTTGAAGGGGCTTGAGACCCCATATGTACAACAATGCCAACCAACCAGAGCTTCCAGGGACTAAGCCACTACCCAAAGACTGTACATGGACTGACCCTGGACTCTGACCTCATAGGTAGCAATGAATATCCTAGTAAGAGCACCAGTGGAAGGGGAAGCCCTGGGTCCTGCCAAGACTGAACCCCCAGTGGACTAGATTGTTGGGGGGAGGGCGGCAATGGGGGGAGGATGGGGAGGGGAACACCCATAAAGAAGGGGAGGGGGAGGGATTAGGGGGATGTTTGCCCGGAAACCGGGAAAGGGAATAACATTCGAAATGTAAATAAGAAATACTCAAGTTAATAAAAATAAAATTAAAAAAAATAAAAAATAGAAGCAGAGTAGGCAGAAAGACACAGAGAAGCCCTAAACACTGTTGCCTTCCTTCCAGTCTAATAATACAGAGCCTACATCTTGATATTTTAGTAGCTAGGCTAGAGAAGCACTACTTCAGACACTGTTCAGGGCTAGAATACCTTAGGAGTCTCTTCTGGAGGTATCCTTCTTCCCAGAGTGGCTGTACATTTTTCTGTCATGTAGAAGAAAAGTGATCACTGAAAAGAAATGTAGCAGCTTTATTAGATATACTTATGGTATAAGTAACAGAAATCTGCATCCCATGGCTAAATTATCTTGTTCATTTAGCAGGCATTCTCTTTCTTTAGGATGTAAGAACTGCTTCTTACAACTGACTGACAAGTCCTAAAGCTTGAGGACTAATTTACACAGCAGGAAGAACTTGTGTAGCCTATCTCCTTTAATCAAGAAAGCAAAATCTTCTCCAGCGTATTTCCCAGAACCCAGTCAACTTGTGCATAGATCTCATTGTTTGGATCTTGTTAAGTGGCTATCTCAGGCTGCAAGAAATTCCGGGACAGCAAGGAATCTGTTGTCACAAATGGCTTAGTTGAACTAGGAGCCATTGTCTGGGCAAAGGTTGTTGCTGCTTCAAAGAAAGTCAAGGAACTATTATTAACTGTGGAGCCAACTGATAAGGCCTGTCTCCTCGATGGTCAGGGGGCAGTACACTGACTGAATTATAATGCAGCTGATTAGTGCTGGTGCCTTTGTTCAGAACTTGAGCACTTGAGATTGTACTGCACTCACTAAGAGGATCCTGTCAGGTCCCAAGGAAACCCAGGACAAATGGCTAAATTGGTTGCCTATTATCACACCAAAGCACATGCTGGCCATCAAGTTCCCTTAGTTCCTTTGGTTTCTCTCCACACTTCTCACCCTGCCCCCAACCCTAAACCTCTACAGCCCAAGGGCTTTCCTTCCCTTCTCTTCCCTTCCCCCAGCTTCTCTTTCCTATATAACTCTGCTGTTTGGTCTTGAGCTTCCCTGGTTCTCTTTGTCCTCCTGGTTCTACTCATGACCCTCAGCTCCTCCCTTCTTCAGCTTGACCTCTTCTTCCTCTTCTCTTTCTTTCTCACTCTCCCCTAACCCCTCTCAATTCAGTCTACTGGTTATGTCTAGTCCACTTCTCTCTCTCCTGGCTCTGGGCTCTTCTAGATACCTCTGACTTTACTCTCTTTCAGATCTACAATTAAAAACCTTCTTCAATCATACCTCAGAGCAGTCATGTCCTCATTTTCTTTCAGATCCTACTCTCATATTTGGCTATATAGAGATAATGGCAGATAGATTGGCAGTTCTCAGAGACTTAATGAGTTTGGGGTTTTCTTATATATCATGAAAGTGCTTTGGATCTAAATAAAGATAATTGTTACCACTAAAGTATACACTAAAATTAAAAGTATTGGTGAATTTTTATGTTCATGGCGAATTTCACCTCAGTAAAAAGTTTTCACTTCTCTTGGTGAAAAAAACTAATGATGTAAATCTTTTTTTTTGTGTGTGCAGCATTTATACTTAACTCCCTACAAATATTAAACCTGTGAATCATGAAGAGAAAAGACCAAATCCACAATTGCCCAATTAATGCAAGGTGCATTTTGGGGTACATCCGGATCTGGGCAGCCAGCTGTCTCTCCCTAAATCCGTATTTGAGAGAACAATCCCGTTGGTCTCTTGAAGTTCCTTTTATAGGAGAGATAAAACTGTTTACAAGGACTGCTCTATCTTTTAGAAAGACAATGAAAGGGAAAGAACAAGGGTAAGGATAGCATCACATGTGAATGGAGTCCAAGTTTAGGATAGGTTGAAAAACATGTTTTTGCAATTTACATCAGATCTAAGAAACAGGGAACTTACTCTTAATTACAAATAGAAACAGTAACTTGCAAAGACTTAACACAGGACAGACAGGAACTTATTCTTAACTGTCTTCACTCCAAATAGAACCCTTAACCTGCGTAATATATTTTTCCTGTTTTGGTCTCCCATTAATTTGCAAGGTATTTTGCTCCTGCTTTGGTCTCAAAATTCATTGTGGTAGTAGTGATTTTAATAAAAGCCTCATGGCTTATGTGAAACTGAGGCAGAGACAATTAGTTACCCTTCAACATCTTCTATTTCTTCCTTAATAACTGAAACCTAGTTAATGTGCCTGGCAAAACCAAACAAACAAACAATAAATAGCCTAAAGGGATGCCTCAGTGGTTAAGTGTTCTTGTTGCCCTTCCAGAAGACCAGCATCTACATGACATGGGCAGCTCACAATTTAACTATCTGTAACTCTAGCTAGCCTTTTGGGGGGGGAGAGAGAGAGAGAGAGAGAGAGAGAGAGAGAGAGAGAGAGAGAGAGAGAGAACACACACACACACACACACACACACACACACATGGCATATGCTTACAAAGATATACATACACAAATAAAAATAAAATAATCCTTAAAAACAACAAAAGCAAACTACCAGTCTGCATTTCAGTCTCTCTTTCAACAGGTTGTTACCATAATTTAAAGCCATGTTCATAGGAATGCGAATGGGGTATTGGGTGAAACTTCCAGGTAACACCTTCACTAATCAGAACATGTTTATTCTCTCCTCCTTTGTTCTTTTCTCCCAGCTTGAAAAAAAAGAAGGATATGAGGTCTGGAACACCACCAAAGGATCTAGATCATAAAGTAGTCATTAGCTAAAGATCATGAGGTAAAAGTGTAAGAAATGGCTCACCAGTGAGAGCTTGATAGTGCTGTAGTGCTCATGAAGGACATCTCCAGATTTCCTTTACCTGAGAGAAATGAGAAAGAAAAATTCTCTTGTTACCAGCTGTACTAATGGTACTGTTTACAGCTAAGCTTACTCATAACAGATGAAGCAACATAACTCTTTAAGATGATTCATCATTTATTAGTTTATTTAAGATAGTACAAACCAGGCATATATCCTTCCAGGTGAAATGGACCTATCTACAGCTTATAATTTGTTCTATAATATGTGCCACAGCCATGTATTTTGGTCTGTCGGGTGGATATATCAAATACAGACTTCTATCAACATACCTAAGAGGTCACAAATTGGCCAAAAGCATTCTATAAGCATTTTTGTTTAGCTAGCACACTGATTTATTATACTAGTGCTACTGTTATCATTATTTTATTACTATTACCACTTGAATACAATTAGGGGACATGCACTCTCTAGCTTCTTGTGACCCTTTCCTTTCTGTATTTTCTTATGCTCCAGGAACAACTTTTTCTGAAAATACATCATTTGCCAGACCTTGCAACTAAGTTAAAAATATTCTTGGAGAGACCATTTAAAGGTTTTTATTTATTTTATGTATGTGAGTATACTGTAGAGTGAGTACACTGTAGCTGTCTTCAGACACACCAGAAGAGGGCATCAGATCCCATTACAGATGGTTGTGAGCCACCATGTGGTTGCTGGGAGTTGAACTCAGGACCTCTGGAAGAGCAGTCAGTGCTCCTAACCACTGAGCCATCTCTCTAGCCCTGGAGAGACCATTTAAAGCTAAGTACTCGACCCTGTTTTCCAGCCATATGCTCAGCCTATTTCAATTTAACTTGCTTTTAAGAAAACAATGTGAGTAACCTTACTCCTCCTTTGACTTTCCATACATCGGATTTTACAACCTAACCAAAGGCATAGCTCTAATCTTAAACCATGAACTTTTCCATGCCCCTGACATAGAGTCATGTATGTTTGAGTCACGATAATTGTAAGGTCTAAAGGAAACTCCACTCCCTCAAATTCTGGTGCCCATTTCCCTCTACCAAAGAACTGTTCCTCATCACACAGAAAAACTGGCTAACTGTGGTGCCTATTAACATAGCAAAGTGCATGCTGGATCGCTCAGTCCCTGTGGCTCTTCTCAGCTTTTCTCACCTCACCCCCTACCCTAAGCTTCTGCAGCTCATGGGCTTCCCTTCCCCCACCTTCTTATTCCTATACAACTTGGCAGGTGCTCTCTTGGTCCTCTCTTTGTCTTCCTCTCTTAGTCCCCTCTCTTTTGCCCCACTCTCTTGGACTTAACACACTTTATTTTCCCCGAGAAAGGGTTTCTCTGTGCAACAGCTCTAGCTGTCCTGGAACTTACTTTGTAAACAAGGCTGGCCACAAACTTGCAGAGATCCTCCTGCCTTTGCTCCACACCCACCCCAACCCCAGTGCTGGGATTAAAGGCATGCACCACCATGCCCAGCCTATAATCATTTTCTGAAAGCAACCAACAGATTAAAAGTAACGTTAAACAAAACAAGTATCCACCATGTAAATATTGGAAACAACAAGAAAAAGCAAACAAAAGTGCAGATATAGGTTGATAAGATCTGAGTGCAACCCCTGGTTGGGGGGTCAATGAAGCTTTTCCATAATAAAATTCAGTTAAGGATCTCTTCAACAAAGAATATCTCATTCGTTTCCAATATGATGTTGTCTGTGCCGTTCAATAAATATAGAACAAAGCTCTTTGTTAGGGACAGATATCAGACCCATATCTAAAGACAGGACATGGACAATGGACAGATTGAAGCCATAGGTAGAGAGGTAGAAAATTCAAATGGCTTGCTTTTGGCCTAAACTACTCCAAGAGAATTGTTTTTTTTTTTATCTTTTTACTTATTCTTTGTAATTTTCACATCATCCACCCCAATCCCACTCATCTCCCTGTCCCCTCATATCTGCCCTCTGCCCTTGCAACAACCCACCCAAATAAAACACACACACACACACACACACACACACACACACACACACACACACACACACACACACACACACACAAAAGCACAGAAAACATCTCATCGTGGAAGTTGTAGTGTGTCATACTGTCTACACATTTCAATGAGTCATTAATCTGGTTCAATATCTGTGGCTTCAGACACCCATGTCAAACCTCATCAGGACTCCTCCCAGTTATTCTGTTGTTGTCATGTGTCATGAAGATCCTGCAGCTTTGGGTCAGCAAGACTGGCCCTTTCACACATCCCAACCATACACAGATGATACAGACTTTGGGATGGGCCATTCAGAGTCCTGGATCTGAGCCTAGGTGGAAGCTGAGCTGCTCAGCATTCAAGCTCTTATCCTTATCACTAGGGCGAATTCTCCAGCACTGCTCTGGCTAAGCCACCCAATGCTGCCATGGGCAGGAGGCAGAATCAGTTTTCCTGCTTTCATGCCCTCGAAGCAGGCTCATCCACACTCAAGCCTACAGAGGCAGCTACATTGTGCTACCCAATCAAGGCATGGGGCCCACCCTCCCAAGTATTGCAACCTGTGAAGGACTAGGCCAGCTCACACCTTCAGGGCTGGCTCCTGTGCCTTTGCCATCAAGACCAGCTCTATACTGCTGCCCAGGCCAGGTGCAGGGTCTGCTCTCCCCAAGTACTTACTAGTGAGGAGCAGGACCAGCGGACCTGCTCTCATGACACTGGGTTCAGATCTCCCACTGCCTCCAGTAGTAAGGGGCAGAGCACATGCTTGTTGGAGCCAGTTTTTATATGCTCACACCCCTCAGGACTGAATCAACTGTACCCTTGCCCCTTGGGCCAACTCTACTATGCTGCTCAGTCAAGGTGCCTGCCCTCCCATGTGCTGCACCAGGCAAGGGACATGTCCAGTTCACCCACTCTCAGGACCCTAGGGCCTGCTATCCCAACTGCCACAGATGGTAAGGGGACTTTGTTATTATTTGAATGAGAAATGTCCCCACCTAGTGATGATGGATGTTGTGAAACACTAGGCACCTGGGACCTCGATGGTGGAGGTAGGTCACAGGGAGCATTGAAGGCTATGGTATATTCACCTCCAGTTTCCATTTAGCTCTCTGTTTTCTGGTTGGCCAACACAATATAAACCCACCAAGAACCAAGTTATTCCTGCCTGCCACAATTGGTTCTCCACCACCATGAAACTAAAGTTCCATGACACCAGGAGACACAAATAAATCTTTCCTCCCTCAAGTTGCTACTATCAGGTAGATACACTCAACAGAATTTACTCAAGAAGATTCTGAGCTCATATTGTAAAGTGATTGATTAATATTGAACAGAAGACTGACGTTATTAATAAGAGACAATAAATAAAATACTCTTGTGACTCAAAAGTTAACCTAATTATTACTGGTTATTTAAATCAGGGTTTCTCTGGGTAGCACAGCCTGTCCTAAAATTCACCCTGTGTTGCCTAGCTGGTCGAACTCAAAGACATGCCTCTGC